>NC_056441.1:82675099-82725099 GCF_018296145.1 Oncorhynchus tshawytscha
CCTCCTCTACACCCCTTCTCCTCCTCTACACCCCCCCTCTACACCCCTCCTCCACACCCCTCTCCTCCTCTACACCCCTCCTCCTCCACACCCCTCTCCTCCTCTACACCCCTATCCTCCTCGACACACCCCTCTCCTCCTCTACACCCCTCTAATCCACACCTCTAATCCACTACACACATCTAATCCACTACACACATCTATTCCAC
This sequence comes from Oncorhynchus tshawytscha, assembly GCF_018296145.1. Classification (NCBI taxonomy): domain Eukaryota; kingdom Metazoa; phylum Chordata; class Actinopteri; order Salmoniformes; family Salmonidae; genus Oncorhynchus; species Oncorhynchus tshawytscha. The sequence goes on from NC_056441.1 coordinate 82,675,309, forward strand.
TACATACCTCTAATCCACTACACACTTCTAATCCACTACAGACCTCTAATCAACTATTCATCTTTAATCCACTACACACCTCTAATCCACTACACACCTCTAATCCACTACACACCTCTAATCCACTACACACCTCTAATTCACTACACACCTCTAATCCACTACACACCTCTAATCCAGTACACATCTTTAATCCACTACACATCTCTAATTCACTACACACCTCTAATCCACTACACACCTCTAATCCACTACACACCTCTAATCCACTACACACCTCTAATCCACTACACACCTCTAATCCACTACACACCTCTAATCCACTACACACCTCTAATCCACTACACATCTTTAATCCACTACACACTTCTCATCACTACACACCTCTAATCCACTACACAACTCTCATCACTACACACCTCTAATCCACTACACACCTCTAATCCACTACACACCTCTAATCCAGTACACATCTTTAATCCACTATACACTTCTCATCACTACACACCTCTAATCCACTACACAACTCTCATCACTACACATCTCTAATCCACTACACAACTGTCATCACTACACACCTCTAATACACTACACAACTCTCATCACTACACATCTCTAATCCACTACACAACTCTCATCACTACACACCTCTAATACACTACACAACTCTCATCACTACACACCTCTCATCCTCCTCACCACTTATCATCTATAAACTCTCATTATCTCTAGTGCTTACACTCATGTCTGTCATTTTAACAGATCTGAGTAACCCATTAAGATCCAATCAAGCAGAAGTTCCACTATGATTTCTCATGTGATTTACTTGAAACACAGGAGTTGTTTGTGTATATGTATGTATGTGTGTGTGTGTGTGTGTGTGTGTGTGTGTGTGTGTGTGTGTGTGTGTGTGTGTGTGTGTGTGTGTGCGTGCGTGCGTGCATGAGTGCGTGTGTGTGTGTGTGTGTGATGTGTGACTTTGTTAGATAGGCGGGGCAATTGCTGCTTTTGTTGGCTGGTCGATGGCAGGTGGCTGGCCATCTGTTGATGGCAGGTAAGAGTGGAGGATGCTAGTCTACTGGAGGAATGGAGAGTGGCAGGGGGTAGGGATGAATACACTCCTCAATCACTCACACCTGAATGAACAGCAGGTGGAGGGCTGGGCGGATGGAGGGACGGAGGGAGGACAGCAGGAGGAATAAGGGATGGAGATGAAAGAGGAGTTGAGTGACTCTGAGAGACATCTGGTCTTCAGTTGCCTTCAAAACCTTCTACATTCGTGCGTCACAACGATAATGTACATTTTCCCATTAACATGAGACAGTGATGCGGTAACTGCTCTCTATCCAATAGCATAGACAGTGAGACAGACCTGCCCATTAGCCCGACTTTGTTTACATAAAACAATATCGCACACATTATTTGACTTGAGAAACACTGCACCAAACATCTTAGTTAGGTGTCAAATTGCACAACTCAAACATCCTTGACCAAATGTCTAAATTAATTACAGATTTCTTAAGATACGTTAGATTCATTATAGGTATTTTGAGGAAGTTAAATAGGCTTCCTTGTCGACAGTGTTTCGTGAGAGAGAAAAATAAGTAACCAAACATGGAATCGGTCAGTAAACACACATCTCTAAGACTTTTCTAATGAGCAACAGAAAAACACACGTGCCAATCCATGTGTTCAGTGGCTCTTTAAGTGATTGATGGACACACAGAGCATGTTAAAAGGAGGTGTATGCCATGGAAAGACCCGGTTGTTTTATCCCTACTCCTTAGAACAAGACACTTCTGTTTTTAAACCATAAGAGTCTAAGCGCTGTCTACGGGGGGGGCCTTAATGTATGGGCTAATAGCTTTTCTGCTATTAGCCCATACAATCACATTAAATAACAGATTCACTATATGGAACAACAGATAGTCCCCCAAAAAAATAAAAATAAAAAAGGAAGTTTTTTTCTGAAGTGTCTGTCCTGTGTGATCATGCTCTCCATAGCGAATGTGAGTAAGACCTTTAAACAGGTCAAGGTTCACAATGCCGCAGGGCCAGACAGATAACCAGGATGTGTACTCTGAGCATTGAGCTGACCAACTAGCAGGTGTCTTCACTGACATGTTCAACCTCTCCCTGTCTGAGTCTGTAATACCAACAAGGAGACCAACATAGTCCCTGTGCCCCAGAACACTAAGGTAACCTGCCTAAATGACTACCGACCCGTAGCACTCACGTCTGTTGCCATGAAGGGCTTTAAAAGGCTGATCATGGCTCACATCAACACCATTACCCCAGAAACCCTCGACCCACTCCAAATTGCATACTGCCCCAACAGATCCACAGATGATGCCATTTCTATTGCACTCAACAATGTCCTTTCCCACCTGGACAAAAGGAACACCTATGTGAGAATGCTATTCATTGACTACAGCTCAGCGTTCAACACCATTAGGTGCCCTCTAAGCTCATCACTAAGCTAAGGACTCTGGGACTAAACACCTCCCTCTGCAACTGGATTCTGGACCTCCTGACGGGCCGCCCCCAGGTGGTGAGGGTAGGTAACAACACATCTGCCATGCTGATCGTCAACACGGGGGTCCCTCAGGGGTGCGTGCTCAGTCCCCGCCTGTACTCCCTGTTCACTCATGACTGCATTGCCAGGCACAACACCAACACCATCGTTAAGTTTGCCGATGACACAACAGTGGTAGGCCTGATCACAGACAACGATGAGACAGCCTATAGGTAGGAGGTCCAAGAGACCTGGTCGTGTGGTGCCAGGATATCAACCTCTCCCTCAATGTGATCAAGACAAAAGAGATGATTGTGGACAACAGGAAAAGGAGGACCAAGCACCGAGCTTCAAGTTCCTTGGTGTCCACATCACCAACAAGCTATCATGGTCCAAACACACTAAGACAATTGTGAAGAGGGCACGACAAAAGCCAATTCCCCCTCAGGAGACATTTGTCATGGGTCCTCAGAGCCTCAAAAAGTTCTACAGCTGCACCTTCGAGAGCATCCTAACTGGTTGCATCACTGCTTGGTATGGCAACTGCTCTGTCTCTGACCACAAGGCACCAGTACATCAGTGGGGCCAAGCTTCCTGCTATCCAGGACCTCTATATCAGTCGATGTCAGAGGAAGGCCCTAAAAATTGTCAAAGACTCCAGCCACCCTAGTCATAAACTGTTCTCTCTGCTAACGCACGGCAAGCGGTTACCAGAGCGCCAAGTCTAGGTCCAAAAGGCTTCTTAACAGCTTCGACCCCCAAGCCATAAGACTCCTGAACAGCTAATCAAATGGCTACACAGACTATTTGCATTGCCCCGTCCTCCTCTTTACGCTGCTGCTACTCTCTGTTTATTATCTATGCATAGTCACTTTAACTCTACCTACATGTACATGTTACCTCAATTACCTTGACGAACCGGTGCCCTGTCACATTGATTGGCTCTGTTGTGGTACCGCCTGTATATAGCCTCCACATTGGCTCTGTACCGGTACCCCCTGTATATAGCCTCCACATTGACTCTGTACCGGTACCCCCTGTATATAGCCTCCACATTGACTCTGTACTGGTACCCGCTGTATATAGCCTCCACATTGACTCTGTACCGGTACCCCCTGTATATAGCCTCCACATTGACTCTGTACTGGTACCCCCTGTATATAGCCTCCACATTGACTCTGTACTGGTACCCCCTGTATATAGCCTCCACATTGACTCTGTACTGGTACCCCCTGTATATAGCCTCCACATTGACTCTGTACTGGTACCCCCTGTATATAGCCTCCACATTGACTCTGTACTGGTACCCCCTGTATTTAGCCTCCACATTGACTCTGTACTGGTACCCCCTGTATATAGCCTCCACATTGACTCTGTACCGGTACCCCCTGTATATAGCCTCCACATTGACTCTGTACTGGCACCCCCTGTATATAGCCTCCACATTGACTCTGTACTGGTACCCCCTGTATATAGCCTCCACATTGACTCTGTACTGGTACCCCCCCCTGTACCCCTGTATATAGCCTCCACATTGACTCTGTACTGGTACCCCTGTATATAGCCTCCACATTGACTCTGTACTGGTACCCCTGTATATAGCCTCCACATTGACTCTGTACTGGTACCCCTGTATATAGCCTCCACATTGACTCTGTACTGGTACCCCCTGTATATAGCCTCCACATTGACTCTGTACTGGTACCCCTGTATATAGCCTCCACATTGACTCTGTACCGGTACCCCCTGTATATAGCCTCCACATTGACTCTGTACTGGTAGCCTCCCCCTGTATATAGCCTCCACATTGACTCTGTACTGGTACACCCTGTATATAGCCTCCACATTGACTCTGTACTGATACCCCCTGTATATAGCCTCCACATTGACTCTGTACTGATACCCCCTGTATATAGCCTCCACATTGACTCTGTACTGATACCCCCTGTATATAGCCTCCACATTGACTCTGTACTGGTACCCCTTGTCAAAGCCTCGCTACTGTTATTTTACTGCTGCTCCATCATCATTTAATTATTTAAATTTAATTGATTGTTATTTGTTATTTTTTACGTAACACTTATTTTTCTTGCAATTGCATTGTAAGTCTACACCTGTTAGGTCTACACCTGTTAGGTCTACACCTGTTAGGTCTACACCTGTTAGGTCTACACCTGTTAGGTCTACACGGCGCATGTGACAAATACCATTTGATTTTAATTGATTTTATTAGATATCTGAAAGCTATAAGAAAGATCAGGAAACATTAGTTATGCATGTTTTTGCATTTATTTAACCCCTTAATATTGGCACTAAACAGTCTCATATTTAGGAGGGAGGATGGGCCTTCACTCTTCAGCGATCAAAGAAAAAGAGGTGTGCTCAACAACAATGACAAAAGATCACCAGAACGGCTTACCAAGAAACACTTCCAAAAGGACTAATTCATGGTACAAAGGAGTTGGAGAACTCAACAATAAAGGCAGAGATTGATTTCTTATTGCTCACTTTAATCCATTGTACAGGATGTGAACAGGTGACAGACATTTTTACAGTCTTCCTCAGAGTGACCTGACCATTGCACATAGTTCCTATTTATAGGCTAGTGGCTCATTGAGACACAACAGTGTATCAACATTATAATATGTTTCAAGGTCAATGGTAAATTATAGCACAAAATAATGAGAGAAAGAGTGTGTCTCATTAATCAGTAGTCCATGTCAAAATATACATAGGTGATATTTGGGTTTCTGTGAATCTGTAGATACAGAGACCCCAAAAATCAAGGCAACAACATTATAGAAACGAGGACAGTGAAAAACCATCGTTTAGCCCCTTTGGATCCACAGTGTCTAAGGATTACTGTCAGAATGCCCCTCTTTGTTTTAGTCTACGTACGATGTCACTTCCTCTTGGTGAAATGTGGATGTGTTCTATGCCTACAAGGAGCAGGGAGGAAGGTGAGCCATGGTTGGCTTCGATACTGTGGCGGCCAACAGCATAGTCCGTGTAGCATCAGTCTCCATATATACAGTACTTATATACATTATTTCAACTGGTACTGGGGGACCTTCAGACAAGACCTGTGATGCCTGTGGGTCATCCTAGAGCAAAACAAATGATATGTACATGTTTGTGAGAGTCTCAAACTGTTTGGACGCTACAGACAGAAGTTGGCAGATCGGCGGTACCAACTTCAGAGGAGTCGAAAGACGTTCATTGGGTTCGTAGAGCAAAACGGAGAACGCCGTCGTGTTCGTGAGTCTCATCATGTTTCCAAACTATTCAGACGCTACAGACGATTTTGTGAGAAGACCCGATTTTCGGGACGTCTCACGGTTGGATGAACACCGCTCTAGCTCTGTCACCTTTCACAGCAGATGGGATGTCTCATGGGGTGACGAACACCGCTCTAGCTCTGTCACCTTTCACAGCAGATGGGATGTCTCATGGGGTGACGAACACCGCTCTAGCTCTGTCACCTTTCACAGCAGATGGGATGTCTCATGGTCTGACGAACACTGCTCTAGCTCTGTCACCTTTCACAGCAGATGGGATGTCTCATGGGGTGACGAACACCGCTCTAGCTCTGTCACCTTTCACAGCAGATGGGACGTCTCACGGTCTGACGAACACCGCTCTAGCTCTGTCACCTTTCACAGCAGATGGGATGTCTCATGGTCTGACGAACACCGCTCTAGCTCTGTCACCTTTCACAGCAGATGGGATGTCTCATGGGGTGACGAACACCGCTCTAGCTCTGTCACCTTTCACAGCAGATGGGATGTCTCATGGTCTGACGAACACCGCTCTAGCTCTGTCACCTTTCACAGCAGATGGGATGTCTCATGGGGTGACGAACACCGCTCTAGCTCTGTCACCTTTCACAGCAGATGGGATGTCTCATGGTCTGACGAACACCGCTCTAGCTCTGTCACCTTTCACAGCAGATGCAGAACTGCGTCATCGGAAGATGCGGTGGATTGAGATGCATCCAATGAAAAAATAGTTACAGTATCTCTAACTAAAACTGACAGATTTTTATTGTTTATTGTTTTATTATGCTAATAAGATTTCCAGAGGGGCGTGGACATCAACCATTTTTTTTTCACAACATGGGTATGGTTTCACACAACCACACGCACACACACACAACCACACTCACACACACACACAACCACACTCACACACACACACAACCACACTCACACATGCGCAACCACACGCACACACACACAACCACACTCACACACACACAACCACACTCACACATGCGCAACCACACTCACACACACACAATCACACTCACACATGCGCAACCACACTCACACACACACAACCACACTCACACATGCGCAACCACACTCACACACACACAACCACACTCACACATGCACAACCACGCTAACACAACCACACTCACACACACACAACCAGACTCACACATGCACAACCACACTCACACATGCACAACCACACTCACACAACCACACTCACACACGCACAACCAGACTCACACACGCACAACCACACTCACACACGCACAACTAGACTCACACACACTAAACCACACTCACACATGCGCAACCACACGCACACACACACAACCACACTCACACATGCGCAACCACACGCACACACACACAACCACACTCACACACACACAACCACACTCACACATGCGCAACCACACTCACACACACACAATCACACTCACACATGCGCAACCACACTCACACACACACAACCACACTCACACATGCGCAACCACACTCACACACACACAACCACACTCACACATGCACAACCACGCTCACACAACCACACTCACACACACACAACCAGACTCACACATGCACAACCACACTCACACATGCACAACCACACTCACACAACCACACTCACACACGCACAACCAGACTCACACACGCACAACCACACTCACACACGCACAACTAGACTCACACACACTAAACCACACTCACACATGCACAACCACACTCACACACACAACCACACTCACACATGCACAACCACACTCACACACACACAACCACACTCACACAAACATACACACCCAAACACAACCACACTCACACATGCACAACCAGACTCACACACGCACAACCACACTCACACATGCACAACCACACTCACACATGCACAACCACACTCACACACACACAACCACACTTACACACACACACAACCACACTCACACATGCACAACCACACTCACACACACACAACCACACTCACACAAACATACACATCCAAACACAACCACACTCACACATGCACAACCAGACTCACACACGCACAACCACACTCACACATGCACAACCACACTCACACATGCACAACCACACTCACACACACACAACCACACTCACACACACACAACCACACTCACACAAACATACACATCCAAACACAACCACACTCACACATGCACAACCACACTCACACATGCACAACCACACTCACACACGCACAACCACACTCACACACACACAACCACACTCACACATGCACAACCACACTCACACACACACACAACCACAGTCACACATGCACAACCACACTCACACACACACAACCACACTTACACACACACACAACCACACTCACACATGCACAACCACACTCACACACACACAACCACACTCACACAAACATACACATCTAAACACAACCACACTCACACAAACATACACATCTAAACACTAACACACTGGTTAATCAGCTCTCACACAGAGATAAGAGAGCCCATCTGCTTTCATCCTCACCTGTCACTGCTTCTTCCTGCTTCTTCTTGCTGCTCCCTCCTCGGGGACAGGAAGTGAAGGGAGCAGCTGATTGGCTGAACACAACTCCGCTATGTAATCCGTCACCAGAGAACACACATTCTCCCACACAAACAATATTTAAAAAACACACACACACACACACATTGTAATCTCCCCTCTAGAGAGAGAGAAAGAGAGAGGATGGGAGCCAGTTGTGTATGATCCCAGGTTTGACACAATGCTTACAGACTCAGGAGGACACAAATTGCTGAGACACAACTGGCTAACAATGTGGTGGAGACAGCTAGCATGCCACTGTGGGGTATCTCAGTAAATCTCACTGTGGTGGAGACAGCTAGCATGCCACTGTGGGGTATCTCAGTAAACCTCATTGTGGTGGAGACAGCTAGCATGCCACTGTGGGATATCTCAGTACATCTCACTGTGGTGGCGACAGATAGCATGCCACTGTGGGGTATCTCAGTAAATCTCACTGTGGTGGCGACAGCTAGCATGCCACTGTGGGGTATCTCAGTAAATCTCACTGTGATGGCGACAGCTAGCATGACACTTACTGTGGCATCCATTATTTTTCAGTGTCTGGTCCTTTCAGGTTAGTGCCTGGTCCTTCCAGATTATTGCCTGGTCCTTTCAGATTAGTGCCTGGTCCTTTCAGATTAGTGCCTGTTCCTTTCAGATTAGTGCCTGGTCCTTTCAGATTATTGCCTGGTCCTTTCAGATTAGTGCCTGGTCCTTTCAGGTTAGTGCCTGGTCCTTCCAGATTATTGCCTGGTCCTTTCAGATTAGTGCCTGTTCCTTTCAGATTAGTGCCTGGTCCTTTCAGATTAGTGCCTGGTCCTTTCAGATTAGTGCCTGGTCCTTTCAGATTAGTGCCTGCCTGGTCCTTTCAGATTAGTGTCTGGTCCTTTCAGGTTAGTGCCTGGTCCTTCCAGATTATTGCCTGGTCCTTTCAGATTAGTGCCTGGTCCTTTCAGATTAGTGTCTGGTCCTTTTAGGTTAGTGCCTGGTCCTTCCAGATTATTGCCTGGTCCTTTCAGATTAGTGCCTGGTCCTTTCAGATTAGTGCCTGGTCCTTTCAGATTAGTGCCTGGTCCTTTCAGATTAGAGCCTGTTCCTTTCAGATTAGTGCCTGGTCCTTTCAGATTAGTGCCTGGTCCTTTCAGGTTAGTTCCTGGTCCTTTCAGATTAGTGCCTGGTCCTTTCAGATTAGTGTCTGGTCCTTTCAGATTAGTGCCTGGTCCTTTCAGATTAGTGCCTGGTCCTTTTAGATTAGTGCCTGGTCCTTTCAGATTAGTGCCTGGTCCTTTCAGGAAAAAAGTACACTTCAAGAAAACAGTGTTTCAAAAGGGTTCTTCAGTTGTCCCCATAGGATACCATTTTTTTGTTCCAGGTAGAACTCTTTATTGGTCCAGGTAGAACTCTTTTTGGTTCCAGTAGGAAGTCATTTTGGTACCAGGAGGAACTCTTTTTGTTTCCAGGTAGAACTCTTTTTGGCTCCAGGTAGAACTCTTTTTGGGTCCAGGTAGAACTCTTTTTGGCTCCAGGTAGAACTCTTTTTGGGTCCAGGTAGAACTCTTTTTGGGTCCAGGTAGAACTCTTTTTGGGTCCAGGTAGAACTCTTTTTGGCTCCAGGTAGAACTCTTTTTGGCTCCAAGAAGAACTATTTTTTGGTTCCAGGAAGAAATCTTTTTGATTCTGGGTAGCTCTATTTTGGGTTCCGCGTAGAACCCTCTGTATAAATTGAATTTAAAAGGGTTCGACCTGGAACCAAAATTGTTCTACATGGAACCAACAAGATTATCCTATGGGAACAGCCAAAGCACTCTTTTTTATCTAAGAGTGTAGCACAGCAGTCTGTCAAATACCAACTCTCCGTCAATCAGTCTGTCAAATAGAACTCTCCTTCAAGCAGTCTGTCAGAATTAACTCTCCTTCAAGCAGTCTGTCAGATAGAACTCTCCATCAAGCAGTCTATCAGGTAACAACTCTCCACCAAACAGTCTGTCAGGTAACAACTCTCCATCAAGCAGTCTGTCAGGTAACAACTCTCCATCAAGCAGTCTGTCAGGTAACAACTCTCCATCAAGCAGTCTGTCAGGTAACAACTCTCCATCAAGCAGTCTGTCAGATAGAACTCTCCGTCAAGCAGTCTGTCAGATAGAACTCTCCATCAAGCAGTCTATCAGGTAACAACTCTCCACCAAACAGTCTGTCAGGTAACAACTCTCCATCAAGCAGTCTGTCAGGTAACAACTCTCCATCAAGCAGTCTGTCAGGTAACAACTCTCCATCAAGCAGTCTGTCAGGTAACAACTCTCCATCAAGCAGTACGTCAGGTAACAACTCTCCATCAAGCAGTCTGTCAGGTAACAACTCTCCATCAAGCAGTCTGTCAGGTAACAACTCTCCATCAAGCAGTCTGTCAGGTAACAACTCTCCACCAAACAGTCTGTCAGGTAACAACTCTCCATCAAGCAGTCTGTCAGGTAACAACTCTCCATCAAGCAGTCTGTCAGGTAACAACTCTCCATCAAGCAGTCTGTCAGGTAACAACTCTCCATCAAGCAGTCTGTCAGGTAACAACTCTCCATCAAGCAGTACGTCAGGTAACAACTCTCCATCAAGCAGTCTGTCAGGTAACAACTCTCCATCAAGCAGTACGTCAGGTAACAACTCTCCATCAAGCAGTCTGTCAGGTAACAACTCTCCATCAAGCAGTCTGTCAGGTAACAACTCTCCATCAAGCAGTAACAACTCTCCACCAAGCAGTCGTCAGGTAACAACTCTCCATCAAGCAGTACTTCAGGTAACAACTCTCCATCAAGCAGTCTGTCAGGTAACAACTCTCCATCAAGCAGTCTATCAGGTAACAACTCTCCATCAAGCAGTCTGTCAGGTAACAACTCTCCATCAAGCAGTCTGTCAGGTAACAACTCTCCACCAAGCAGTCTGTCAGGTAACAACTCTCCACCAAGCAGTCTGTCAGGTTGCAACTCTCCATCAAGCAGCCTGTCATGTAGAACTTTCAAAACCATCTCTGTCTGTGTCTGACTTCCATGATAAGAGGGGGAATGATGTAATCAGAGAAAAACGAGTGTCTTATCTTCCACTGAACACTGTCTCACATCGGTGTGTGTACGCGTACTTGTGTACATGCTTGATGTGCTTGTGTGTGCATGCCAGCTTGTGTGTTTGTGCGTGTGTGTGTGTGTGTTTAAGAGTACTCTTAGTCGCCAACATCTCAAACAGAACAGGACAGATGGACAGAAGAGAACAAGAGTGGTTATGGGAGCAAGATCCCACAGAGACACAGGTTAAGGCTGTGTCTGACACCCCTGAACCCTCTTACAAACTGCCCGCAACACTATCTTTCACTCTCTTTCTCTCTGGCCTCAGTGTGAGTTCTGAAATTATGTGCTGAGCTACAATGGCGGCGGTCACGAGGCATCTTGTAGAGACAAGATTATATCAAGAATAGTCTGGTGGGTGATAATATTAGCCTGTCACTTGTGAATAACTATATATTATCACTTGTGAATGATACCCAGCATAAGAAACAATGCCTTTTTTTGCGACTTGTTCTAATCATAGTCACACACCTCATGTAGCCTAGCCAATAGGCCTATATGTTTTAATAGGGTTTGTATGACAACTAAACTGGCCAAAGAACTTCTTAAAATGAAGCACATCAATCTCCTTTACAAGGGGTGTAGAGTCTAACTGGCAAACATAAGCAGAGCTTGAGTTTCAAGTTTGGGGAAGATCATATTCACCATAAAAATGCACCTTTATAATAAAAGCATTTCATGCCTAATCACATTCGTGTTCACTTTTGATAATGGTGTTTTCCTGCTAATGGAACATTTGTGCTTATAGACTACTGCCGTGTGCACATTGCTGGATTTATAATGTGAAGAAACAGACTAATATTTTGTCAACATTTTAAGCTAAACATTCTGATCTGTTGTGTCAGACACATTGCATAAAAAATGTTTTTTTTATGCTAGTGGTTGTATTAATTTGGGATCTATCACATCTAACAACTGTGCCAGACTTGGTGGAATATTTATTTCTCACAAAGAATAGAATAGGTTGACTTTTGTACTATGGGGGATAGTAGATTGACATAGGCTAGTGCTTTTGTTGTTCGTTAGGCCTACTCATCATGTTGGCTGAAAAACAGTAAACGTGGACAGTTCATCCGATATCTTCAAAATGCACCTTGGATTTGGATAAGGATGAGCACAGTTGCGTCCCCGATGTGTTTGTCTTAACTTGTAGCCTGTGAGAAAGACCCGATCAGATGACAGAGATCCGTGCACTACCTCAAATCTTTTGGAGAAAATATTTGTATTTTATTCAGCTTTCTTCATACTATAACATAATACAAAATAATGCCATGTAATTATAACCAAATCTTGACTGTTAAATGAACTAGTGTAGCCCACAGCCATATGGCATAGCCAGATCAGGACCTAACATAAGGACAACTCAGAGTATGTTATTCTGTTCTTCTGAAATAGACCACATTTTCTTCATATTATGCTTCTTTAGACCTGTCTAAAATAAATAATGGATTCATTCTGAAGGTTTAGGTTATATTACACTGATTTATTAGACTTTTAAAAATGGATTGCAGGCTATGTGTGGAAGCCAGGAGATGCTAAATGTGTTTATGTTAATTAACGGTCAATTACTGTGAGACCGACAGTTATTTGCTTGGCAATCACCGGCTGACGAAACATTGTGACCGCCACTGCCCTAGTCACAGGCAACCACCCCTTGTTTCTCTCATCCCCTCCTTCCCTCGCTCTCATCCCTCTGTTCTACATCCCTATCTCTCTTCCCTCTTCCCTCTTCCCATCCGTCCCTCTCTCTCATCCCTCTGCCCCACATCTCTTTCTCTCTTCCCTCTTCCCTCTTCCCTCTTTCCCCTCCTTCCCTCTCTCTCATCCCTCTGCCCCACATCTCTTTCTCTCTTCCCTCTTCCCTCCTTCCCATCCTTCCGTCTCTCTCATCCCTCTGCCCTACATCCCTCTCTCTCATAACTCTGCCCTACATCCCTCTCTCTTCCCTCTTCCCCTTCCTTCAAATCAAATTTCAAATCAAAAGTATTTATATAGCCCTTCTTACATCAGCTTATATCTCAAAGTGCTGTACAGAAACCCAGCCTAAAACCCCAAAAAGAACGGTGGCTAGGAAAAACTCCCTAGAAAGGACAAAACCTAGGAAGAAACCTAGAGAGGCTGTCCCCTCTCTCATCCCTCTGCCCTACAAACCTAGAGATGCCAGTCCTCGTCTGGCTGTCCCCTCTCTCATGCCTCTGCCCTACAAACCTAGAGAGGCCAGTCCTCATCTGGCTGTCCCCTCTCTCATCCCTCTGCCCTACAAACCTAGAGAGGCCAGTCCTTGTCTGGCTGTCCCCTCTCTCATCCCTCTGCCCTACATCATTCTTGAGTTTTTTTTGTGTGTGTGTGTGTGTGTGTGTGTGTGTGTGTGTGTGCATGCAAGCCTAGATGTGTGTGTGTGTGTGGCCTGTGTGGGGTTGAGAGTAGCTTCCAGAGACACCCGGGTAAAATGTCATTTGGTCTGCCTCCCTCTTCATTCTCCTCTCCCTATCCCCCTGTCGTCTGCCTCATTCTCCTCTCCCTATCCGCCTGCCATCTGCCTCATTGTCCTCTCCCTATCCCCCAGCTGTCTGCCTCATTGTCCTCTCCCTATCCCCCACTGTCTGCCTCATTGTCCTCTCCCTATCCCCTTACTGTCTGCCTCATTGTAATCTCCCTATCCCCTGCCGTCTGCCTCATTGTCCTCTCCCTATCCCCTACTGTCTGCCTGATTGTTCTCTCCCTATCCCCTGCTGTCTGCCTCATTGTCCTCTCCCTATCCCCCTGCCGTCTGCCTCAATGTCCTCTCCCTATCCCCTACTGTCTGCCTGATTGTTCTCTCCCTATCCCCCTGCTGTCTGCCTCATTGTCCTCTCCCTATCCCCTGCCGTCTGCCTCATTGTCTTCTCCCTATCCCCCTGCCATCTCCCTCATTGTCCTCTCCTATCCCCCTGCCATCCCCCTCATTGTCCTCTCCCTATCCCCCTGCCGTCTGCCTCATTGTCCTCTCCCTATCCCCTGCCGTCTGCCTCATCGTCTTCTCCCTATAACCCTGCCGTCTGCCTCATTGTCCTCTCCCTATCCCCCTGCCGTCTGCCTCATTGTCCTCTCCCTATCCCCCTGCCATCTCCCTCATTGTCCTCTCCCTATCCCCCTGCCGTCTGCCTCATTGTCCTCTCCCTATCCCCCTGCCATCTCCCTCATTGTCCTCTCCCTATCCCCTGCCGTCTGCCTCATTGTCCTCTCCCTATCCCCCTGCCATCTCCCTCATTGTCCTCTCCCTATCCCCCCCTGCCTCATTGTCCTCTCCCTATCTGCCTCATTGTCCTCTCCCTATCCCCTGCCGTCTGCCTCATTGTCCTCTCCCTATCCCCTGCCATCTCCCTCATTGTCCTCTCCCTATCCCCCTGCCGTCTGCCTCATTGTCCTCTCCCTATCCCCTGCCATCTCCCTCATTGTCCTCTCCCTATCCCCCTGCCGTCTGCCTCATTGTCCTCTCCCTATCCCCCTGCCATCTCCCTCATTGTCCTCTCCTATCCCCTGCCGTCTGCCTCATTGTCCTCTCCCTATCCCCTGCCGTCTGCCTCATTGTCCTCTCCCTATCCCCTGCCGTCTCCCTCATTGTCCTCTCCCTATCCCCCTGCCGTCTGCCTCATTGTCCTCTCCCTATCCCCTGCCGTCTGCCTCATTGTCCTCTCCCTATCCCCCCTGCCATCTCCCTCATTGTCCTCTCCCTATCCCCCTGCCGTCTGCCTCATTGTCCTCTCCCTATCCCCCTGCCGTCTGCCTCATTGTCCTCTCCCTATCCCCCCCCTGCCTCGTCTGCCTCATTGTCCTCTCCCTATCCCCCCCTGCCGTCTGCCTCATTGTCCTCTCCCTATCCCCCTGCCGTCTGCCTCATTGTCCTCTCCCTATCCCCCCCTGCCCATTGTCTGCCTCATTGTCCTCTCCCTATCCCCCTGCCGTCTGCCTCATTGTCCTCTCCCTATCCCCCTGCCATTGTCTGCCTCATTGTCCTCTCCCTATCCCCCTGCCGTCTGCCTCATTGTCCTCTCCCTATCCCCCTGCCGTCTGCCTCATTGTCCTCTCCCTATCCCCCTGCCGTCTGCCTCATTGTCCTCTCCCTATCCCCCTTCCGTCTGCCTCATTGTCCTCTCCCTATCCCCCCTGCCATCTCCCTCATTGTCCTCTCCCTATCCCCCTGCGTCTGTCTGCCTCATTGTCCTCTCCCTATCCCCCTGCCATCTCCCTCATTGTCCTCTCCCTATCCCCCAGCCGTCTGCCTCATTGTCCTCTCCCTATCCCCTGCCGTCTCCCTCATTGTCCTCTCCCTATCCCCCTGCCGTCTACCTCATTGTCCTCTCCCTATCCCCCTGCCATCTCCCTCATTGTCCTCTCCCTATCCCCTGCCGTCTGCCTCATTGTCCTCTCCCTATCCCCTGCCGTCTCCCTCATTGTCCTCTCCCTATCCCCATCCCTGCCGTCTGCCTCATTGTCCTCTCCTATCCCCTGCCATCTCCCTCATTGTCCTCTCCCTATCCCCTATCCCCCTGTCTGCCTCATTGTCCTCTCCCTATCCCCTGCCATCTCCCTCATTGTCCTCTCCCTATCCCCTGCCGTCTGCCTCATTGTCCTCTCCCTATCCCCCTGCCATCTCCCTCATTGTCCTCTCCCTATCCCCTGCCGTCTGCCTCATTGTCCTCTCCCTATCCCCTGCCATCTCCCTCATTGTCCTCTCCCTATCCCCTGCCGTCTGCCTCATTGTCCTCCCTATCCCCTGCCGTCTGCCTCATTGTCCTCTCCCTATCCCCTGCCGTCTGCCTCATTGTCCTCTCCCTATCCCCTGCCGTCTGCCTCATTGTCCTCTCCCTATCCCCTGCCGTCTCCCTCATTGTCGTCTGCCTCATTCTCCCTATCCCCTGCCGTCTGCCTCATTGTCCTCTCCCTATCCCCTGCCGTCTGCCTCATTGTCCTCTCCCTATCCCCCTGCCGTCTGCCTCATTGTCCTCCCCTATCCCCTGCCGTCTGCCTCATTGTCCTCTCCCTATCCCCCTGCCGTCTGCCTCATTGTCTTCTCCCTATCCCCCTGTCCGTCTCCCCCTCATTGTCCTCTCCCTATCCCCCTGCCATCTCCCTCATTGTCCTCTCCCTATCCCCTGCCATCTCCCTCATTGTCTTCTCCCTATCCCCTGCCATCTCCCTCATTGTCCTCTCCCTATCCCCTGCCGTCTGCCTCATTGTCCTCTCCCTATCCCCTGCCGTCTGCCTCATTGTCTTCTCCCTATCCCCTGCCGTCTGCCTCATTGTCTTCTCCCTATCCCCTGCCATCTCCCTCATTGTCCTCTCCCTATCCCCTGCCATCTCCCTCATTGTCCTCTCCCTATCCCCTGCCGTCTGCCTCATTGTCTTCTGCCTCCCTATCCCCTGCCATCTCCCTCATTGTCCTCTCCCTATCCCCTGCCGTCTGCCTCATTGTCCTCTCCCTATCCCCCTGCCATCTCCCTCATTGTCCTCTCCCTATCCCCTGCCTGTCTGCCTCATTGTCCTCTCCCTATCCCCCTGCCATCTCCCTCATTGTCCTCTCCCTATCCCCCTGCCATCTCCCTCATTGTCCTCTCCCTATCCCCTGCCATCTCCCTCATTGTCCTCATTGTCCTCTCCTATCCCCTGCCATCTCCCTCATTGTCCTCTCCCTATCCCCCTGCCATCTCCCTCATTGTCCTCTCCCTATCCCCTCTGCCATCTCCCTCATTGTCCATCTCTCCCCTATCCCCTGCCATCTCCCTCATTGTCCTCTCCCTATCCCCTGCCATCTCCCTCATTGTCCTCTCCCTATCCCCCTGCCATCTCCTCATTGTCCTCTCCCTATCCCCTGCCATCTCCCTCATTGTCCTCTCCCTATGCCCCTGCCATCTCCCTCATTGTCCTCTCCCTATCCCCTGCCATCTCCCTCATTGTCCTCTCCCTATCCCCTGCCATCTCCCTCATTGTCCTCTCCCTATCCCCTGCCATCTCCCTCATTGTCTTCTCCCTATCCCCTGCATCTCCCTCATTGTCTGCCTCATTGTCTTCTCCCTATCCCGCCTGCCATCTCCCTCATTGTCCTCTCCCTATCCCCTGCCATCTCCCTCATTGTCTTCTCCCTATCCCCTGCCGTCTGCCTCATTGTCCTCCCTATCCCCCTGCCATCTCCCTCATTGTCATTGTCTCCCTATCCCCCTGCCATCTCCCTCATTGTCCTCTCCCTATCCCCTGCCGTCTGCCTCATTGTCCTCTCCCTATCCCCTGCCGTCTGCCTCATTGTCCTCATTGTCTGCCTCATTGTCTCCCTATCCCCTGCCGTCTGCCTCATTGTCTTCTCCCTATCCCCTGCCGTCTGCCTCATTGTCCTCTCCCTATCCCCTGCCATCTCCCTCATTGTCCTCTCCCTATCCCCTGCCGTCTGCCTCATTGTCCTCTCCCTATCCCCTGCCGTCTGCCTCATTGTCCTCTCCCTATCCCCTGCCGTCTGCCTCATTGTCCTCTCCCTATCCCCTGCCGTCTCCCTCATTGTCTTCTCCCATTATCCCCTGCCGTCTGCCTCATTGTCTTCTCCCTATCCCCTGCCATCTCCCTCATTGTCCTCTCCCTATCCCCTGCCATCTCCCTCATTGTCCTCTCCCTATCCCCTGCCATCTCCCTCATTGTCCTCTCCCTATCCCCCCATCTCCCTCATTGTCCTTCCTATCCCCTGCCATCTCCCTCATTGTCTTCTCCCTATCCCCTGCCGTCTCCCTCATTGTCTCTCCCTATCCCCTGCCATCTCCCTCATTGTCCTCTCCCTATCTCCCCATTGCCTATCTCCATCTCATTGTCCTCTCCCTATCCCTATCCCCTGCCATCTCCCTCATTGTCTTCTCCTATCCCCTGCCGTCTGTCTCATTGTCTTCTCCCTATCCCCTGCCATCTCCCTCATTGTCCTCCCTATCCCCCTGCCATCTCCCTCATTGTCTTCTCCCTATCCCCTGCCGTCTGCCTCATTGTCCTCCCTATCCCCCCATCTGCCTCATCCCTCCCTATCCCCTGCCATCTCCCTCATTGTCCTCTCCTATCCCCTATCCCCCTGCCATCTGTCCCCTCTATTGCCATCTCCTCATTGTCCTCTCCCTATCCCCTGCCGTCTGCCTCATTGTCCTCTCCCTATCCCCTGCCGTCTGCCTCATTGTCCTCTCCTATCCCCTGCCGTCTGCCTCATTGTCTCTCCCTATCCCCTATCTGCCTCTGTCTCTCTCCTATCCCCGTCTGCCTCATTGTCCTCTCCTATCCTATCCCTCATTGCCATCTCCCTCATTGTCCTCTCCCTATCCCCCTGCCTCATTGTCCTCTCCCTATCCCCGTCTGCCTCATTGTCCTCTCCCTATCCCCTGCCGTCTGCCTCATTGTCCTCTCCTATCCCCTGCCGTCTGCCTCATTGTCCTCTCCCTATCCCCTGCCGTCTCCCTCATTGTCTTCTCCTATCCCCTGCCGTCTGCCTCATTGTCTTCTCCCTATCCCCTGCCATCTCCCTCATTGTCCTCTCCCTATCCCCTGCCGTCTGCCTCATTGTCCCTCTCTCCTATCCCCTGCCGTCTGCCTCATTGTCCTCTCCCTATCCCCTGCCGTCTGCCTCATTGTCCTCTCCCTATCCCCTGCCATCTGCCTCATTGTCATTGTCTCCCTATCCCCTGCCGTCTCCCTCATTGTCCTCTCCCTATCCCCTGCCGTCTGCCTCATTGTCCTCTCCCTATCCCCTGCCGTCTCCCTCATTGTCTTCTCCCTATCCCCTGCATCTCCCTCTGCCTCATTGTCTTCTCCCTATCCCCTGCCATCTCCCTCATTGTCCTCTCCCTATCCCCCCCCTGCCATTGTCTGCCTCATTGTCCTCTCCCTATCCCCTGCCGTCTGCCTCATTGTCCTCTCCCTATCCCCTGCCGTCTGCCTCATTGTCCTCTCCCTATCCCCTGCCGTCTGCCTCATTGTCCTCTCCCTATCCCCTGCCGTCTGCCTCATTGTCCTCTCCCTATCCCCTGCCGTCTGCCTCATTGTCTTCTCCCTATCCCCTGCCGTCTGCCTCATTGTCCTCTCCCTATCCCCTGCCGTCTGCCTCATTGTCCTCTCCCTATCCCCCTGCCATCTCCCTCATTGTCTTCTCCCTATCCGCCTGCTGTCATTGGCATGATGGAGAGTAGAACACGGCCAAGTACGTCCTCTGTGTTCCTGTATGTGATGTGTGTTTCTTTTCCTTCTTTCTTAAAAAACATTGTGTCAGTGTGATGAGGAGGAGTTCTTGAAATAGATGCAGGCTGATAATAGATTGGTTTGCATCCCCTGTCCACTTCTATTAGTCTGTTCCTCTTTACGTCTGGGTTTATCTGACACACTTTATGTGGGTCCCTCATCTCATCTTCATTAGTTCTCATCTTCCCTCATCTTCCCTCATATCTCTCTCTCTCTCTCTCTCTCTCTCTCTCTGTCTCTCTCTCTCTCTGTCTCTCTCGGCCAGTGGATCCTCCACCCTGTCTTCTCCCTCCTCCATGTCCAGGCCCTGGCCACTCTCATACTGGACACCATCCACTACCTGGTGGGTTAGCTGTGATATGGCTCCCCTGTGGCCTGGTCCAGGAGAAGCTGAGCAGTGAGCTATTTAGGCTCACACGGGTCCAGCTCTGCAGTCTCCTGGGCCCCTGCGCTGCTATGGCTCTGTTATGTAACGGAAGCTGATCAAAGCTAGGCCACAGTCACAGCTTAAAGCAAGAAGTGTGTGATTGTGTGTGTGTGTGTCTGTGGGTGTGTGTCTGTGGGTGTGTGTTTATTTGTATCTGTGTGCAAATGTATGTGTTATCTCTCTCCCACCTCTAAAATCAAATCAAGTTGTATTGTTATAAATGTATCACTAGTCACTTTAAACAATTCCACTTTATATAATGTTTGCATTCCCTACATTACTCATCTCATATGTATATACTGTACTGTATTTGTACTGTATTTGACACACATGGTCAGCAGTAGTTAATACGAGTGTAGCGAAATGCTTGTGCTTCTAGTTCCGACCCTGCAGTAATACCTAACAAGTAATCTAACAATTTCACAACAACTAACAAGTGTAAAAGAATGAATAAGAATATATATGTATAAATATATGAATGAGCGATGGCTGTGCGGCATAGGCAAGATGCAGTAGATGGTATAGAGTACAGTATATACATATGAGATGAGTAATGTAGGGTATGTAAATATTATATAAAGTGGAATTGTTTAAAGTGACTAGTGATACATTTATTACATGTAATTTTGTATTATTAAAGTGGCTAGAGATTGAGTCATTATGTTGGCAGCAGCCATTCAATGTTAGTGGTGGCTGTTTAATAACAGTCTGATGGCCTTGAGATAGAAGCTGTTTTTCAGTTTTTCGGTCCCAGCTTTGATGCACCTGTACTGCCTGTTCGCCTTCTGGATGATAGTGGGGTGAACAGGCAGTGGCTTGGGTGATTGTTGCCTTTGATGATCTTTTTGGCCTTCCTGTGACATCGGGTGCTGTAGGTGGCCTGGAGGGAATGTAGTTTGCCCCCGGTGGTGCTGTTGTGCAGACCTCACTACCCTATGAAGAGCCTAATGGTTGTGGGCGGAGCAGTTGCCGTATCAGGTGGTGATACAGCCCAACAGGATGCTCTCGATTGTGCATCTGTAAAAGTTTGTGAGTGTTTTGGGTGACAAGCCAAATTTCTTCAGTCTGTCTGTGTGGGTGGATCGTTTCAGGACCATTTCAGTTTGTCCGTGATGTGTTCGCCGAGGAACATAAAACTTTCCACCGTCTCCACTACTGTCCCGTCGATGTGGATAGGGAGGTGCTCCCTCTGCTGTTTCCTGAAGTCCACAATTATCTCCTTTGTTTTGTTGACGTTGAGTGTGAGTTTATTTTCCTGACACCACACTCCGAAGGCCCTCACCTCCTCTAATAGGCCGTCTCGTCGTTGTTGGTAAACAAGCCTACCACTGGAGTGTCGTCTGCAAACTTGATGATTGAGTTGAAGGAATGCATTGCCACGCAGTCATGGGTGAACAGGGAGTACAGGAGAGGGCTGAGAACGCACCCTTGTGGGGCCCCAGTGTTGAGGATCAGTGGGGTGGAGATGTTTCCTACCCTCATCACCCGGGGGCCGCACGTCAGGAAGTCCAGGACCCCGTTGCACTGGGCGGGGTCGAGACTCAGGGTCTCGAGCTTAATGACGAGTTTGGAGGGTACTATGGTGTAAAATACTGAGCTGTAATCAATGTACAGCATTCTTACGTAGGTATTCTTCTTGTCCAGATGGGTTAGGGCAGTGTGCAGTGTGAATGCGATTGGGTCGTCTGCGGACCTATTGGGGCATTAAGTAAATTGGAGTGTGTCTAGGGTGTCAGGTAGGGTGATATGCTCTACTCTCTCTGAGCTGTTCAGGGTAGTGCTCTACTCTCTCTCTGAGGGGTTCAGGGTAGTGCTCTACTCTCTCTCTAAGGGGTTCAGGGTAGTTCTCTACTCTCTCGCTGAGGGGTTCAGGGTAGTGCTCTACTCTCTCTCTGAGGTGTTCAGGGTAGTGCTCTACTCTCTCTCTGAGGTGTTCAGGGTAGTGCTCTACTCTCTCTCTGAGGGGTTCAGGGTAGTTCTCTACTCTCTCTCTGAGGTGTTCAGGGTAGTGCTCTACTCACTCTCTCTGAGGGGTTCATGGTAGTGCTCCACTCTCTCTGAGGTGCTCTAGTCTCTCTGAGGGGTTCAGGGTAGTGCTCTACTCTCTCTCTCTGAGCTGTTCAGGGTAGTGCTCTACTCTCTCTCTCTGAGGTGTTCAGGGTAGTGCTCTACTCTCTCTCTAAGGGGTTCAGGGTAGTTCTCTACTCTCTCTCTGAGGTGTTCAGGGTAGTGCTCTACTCACTCTCTCTGAGGGGTTCATGGTAGTGCTCCACTCTCTCTGAGGTGCTCTAGTCTCTCTGAGGGGTTCAGGGTAGTGCTCCACTCTCTCTCTGAGGTGTTCAGGGTAGTGCTCCACACTCTCTGTGGTGCTCTACTCTTTATGTGGTGTTCAGGGGAGTGCTCCACTCTCTCTGAGGCACTCTACTCTCTCTGAGGGGTTCAGGGTAGTGCTCTACTCTCTCTCTGAGGGGTTCGGGGTAGTTCAGGGTAGTGCTCTACTCTTTCTGAGGTGCTCTACTCTCTCTGAGGGGTTCAGGGTTGTGCTCTACTCTCTCTCTGAGGGGTTCAGGGTAGTGCTTCACTTTCTCTGAGGTGTCCAGGGTAGTGCTCTACTCTCTCTGAGGTGTTCAGGGTAGTTTTCTACTATTTTCAGTGTGTGTGCATAGTTCTCTACTCTCTCTTTATCACATAAATAGCTGTTGAAAGACAAGAGGCTATACCAAAGGGCCAAACTGACTGAATTACACAGTGTTGTATGAGTCAGTTCAAAGCTTTTTGAAACAACAGTATTTGAATGAGCCAATCTCATAAGTGGCAGGGCCGTGGTGACATACACACTCTCACCAGGATGTCAAAACACTGTTGAAAGCCCATTATCACCTCTTCATATAATGGCACATCTTAAAAGACAGGTAGGAAACAGATGTTTATTGAGGTGAAATCACCAACAAGCTCTCATAGTCTCAAGTCAGAATTCAACGTTCATCCATGTTTCTCAATTGTCTATATTTCTGGTAAGATGAGGGGTGCTGATGTGTGTCTATTTGTCAATAACCACTGGTGTGTGATGTCTAATATTACGGAATTCTCTAGGTATTGTTCGCATGAGGTAGAGTACCTCATGATAAGCTGTAGATCACACTATCTACAAGAGAGGTCTCATCTATATTTTTTTGTAGCAGTCTATTTACCACCACAAACTGATCCTGGCACTAAGACCGCACTCAACGAGCTGTATAAGGCAGCTCGAAGAAGCAACAAGAAAATGCTTATCCAGAAGTGGTGCTCCTAGTGGCTGGGGACTGTAATGCATGCAAACTTAAATCCGTTTGCACCTCATTTCTACCAGCATGTCACTTGCAACCAGAGGGAAAAAAGCTCCACATACAGAGACTCATACAAATCTCTCCCTCTCCATCCATTTGGACAATCTGACCATAACTCTATCCTCCTGATTCCTGCTTTCAAGCAAAAACTAAAGCAGAAGTACCAGTGACTCGCTCAATATGGAAGTGGTCAGAAGATGCAGATACTACGCTACAGGACTGTTTTGCCAGCACAGATTGGAATATGTTCTGTTATTCATCCAATGGCATTGAGGAGTACACCACCTCAGTCACCGGATTCATCAATAGGTGCATCAACGACGTCATCCCCAGAGTGACCGTACGTACATATTCCAACCAGAAGCCATGGATTACAGGCAACATCCGCTCCGAGCGAATGGCTAGAGCTGCTGCTTTCAAGGAGCAGGACACTAATACGGACACTTATAGGAAATCCCGCTATGCCCTCAGACAAACCATCAAACAGGGAAAGTATCAGTACAGGACTAAGATTGAATCCTACTACACCGGCTCTGATGCTCATCGGATGTGGCAGGGCTTGCACACTATTATGGACTACAAAGGGAAACCCAGCCATGAGTTGCCCAGTGAAGCAAGCCTACCAGGGGGGCTAAATGCCTTTTATGCTCGCTTCGAAGCAAGCAACACTGAAGCATGCATTAGAGCACCAGCTGTTCTGGACGACTGTGTGATCACGCTCTCAGTAGCCGATGTTAGCAAGACCTTTAATAACCTCTTTGGCCAACATCCGGTGAAATTGCAGAGCACGAAATACATAATACAAAATGTGAGGCGACACGAAAGTCAGAAATAGCCATAATATAAATCACTTACCTTTATAGATCTTCCTCTGGTTGCAATCACAAGGGTCCCAGCTACATAACAAATGGTCATTTTGTTTGATAAAGTCCTTCTTTATATCCCCAAAAAAATCAGTTTAGTTAGCGCGTTTGACTCAGTAATCAACCAGTTTCCCTCATTCAAAATGCATTGAAATGAATCCCGAAAGTTACCAGTGAACTTCGTCCAAACAAGTCAAACAATGCTTCTAATCAATCCTCATGTATCCTAATATGTAAATAAACAATGCAATCCCTGTTGGGGATGATGCGAATTTTCGCAGCTTTTTGTAAAAAATCGCGCAACATTTCAACGTCCTGCTACTCATGCCAGGAATATAGTATATGCATATGATACGTATGTGTGTATAGAAAACACTCTGAAGTCTCTAAAACTGGTTAAATCGTGTCTGTGGCTATAACAGAACGTGTTTAGGAGTAAAAATCCCAGGGAAAACTGTTCTCCAAAAACACAAAAAAAATATTCATCCGCCAGTCAATGTATTGTCTAAGGCGACAGACAAAAAACGAGGTCCCCATTACAATCCCTACAGCTTCCACACGATGTCCCCAGTACTGGCATTTTATGGCTGCTTTATCCTTGGTTAGATGACGTATAGGCACTTCCTTTCTTGAGGCTCACCACAGGATGTTATGAAAGTGAAAACATGGAGTATGATTTCAAGACTTGCTGCTATCGAATACAGATCGCCCCATGATCAATTTGATAGATTATTAACGTTTATTAATACCTAAAGTTGGTTTAGAAAAGTAGTTTGAAGTGATTTGTAAAAGATTTGTAAAAGGCAACTTTTGTAATTTTAAAAAGTGACGTTGCGTCTTGTAAAGCGGAATTTTCCTGGATCAGACAGGCCTTCATGAAATGACATTTTGGGTATACAATGACGGATTTAATCAGGAAAAAGACCCAATTGTGATGTTTATGGGACATATAGGAGTGCCAACAGAGAAGCTCGTCAAAGGTAATGAATGTTTTATATTTTATTTCTGCGTTTTGTGTAGCGCCGGCTACCGCA
Organism: Oncorhynchus tshawytscha; assembly: GCF_018296145.1. NCBI lineage: Eukaryota > Metazoa > Chordata > Actinopteri > Salmoniformes > Salmonidae > Oncorhynchus > Oncorhynchus tshawytscha. The sequence goes on from NC_056441.1 coordinate 82,700,647, forward strand.
AAATCTGTTGTTTAGGTGACGTTCTGGTATTTTGGGGGGTGCATGCTATCAGATAATAGCTTCTCATGCTTTCGCCGAAAAGCATTTTACAAATCTGACTTGGTGACTAGATTCACAACGAGTGTAGCTTTAATTCAGTACCTTGCATGTGTGTTTTAATGAAAGTTTGAGTTGTAGCGAAAACTATAGGTGGCGCTCTGAAATTTCCGCTGATTGATGTTCCTGCACTGGGATTAGATTCTGCATCATCCCTAACAGGTTGATGGAGCACAGTATGTTCATTACCGGAGATAAATATTGAAGTGCGTGACCTCACAGAAACGTACCACAACACAACAGCCACAATGGGAGCCACCTAGAAAACTATAAATTCTAGCTCATTTTTCAAAAAACAAGCCTGCAACTCTTTCTACGGACTGTTGACATCTACTGGAAGCCCTAGGAACTGCAATCTGGGAGGATTTCTATTGATTTTCCCATAAACAGGCATTTTAAATTGTGTCACCTCCAAAAATAATTTGTACGGATGGATTCTCCTCGGGTTTTCACCTGCTATATCAGTTCTGTTATACTCACATACATTATTGTATCAGTTTTGGAAACTTTGGAGTGTGTCTCACCCAATACTACCAATTATATGCATATCCTAGCTTCTGGGCCTGAGTGACAGGCAGTTTACTTTTGGCACCTCATTCATCCAAACTTCCGAATACTGCCCCCTATCCCTAAGAAGTTTTAAACAGGTCAACATTCACAAGAACACAGAGACAGACAGATTACCAGGACGTGTTCTCAGAGCATGTGCAGACCAACTGGTGCCAAGACAACAACTTCTCCCTCAACGTGAGCAAGACAAAGCAACTGATCGTGGTCTACAGGAACAGGAGGACTGAACACGCCCCCATTCTCATCGACGTGGCAGTATTGGAGCGGGTCGGGAGTTTCAAGTTCCTTGGAAACGTTCATGGTCCAAACAGACCAAGATAGTCGTGAAGAGGGCACAACAACGCCGCCTGACTGAAAAGCCTTGGCATTGGTCTCCAGATCCTCAAAAAGTTCTACAGCTGCACCTTCTAGGGCTTCCTGACTGGTTGCATCACCGCCTGGTATAGCAACTGCTTGGCCTCCGACCGTAAGGCTCTACAGAGGGTAGTTCGTAAGGCCCAGTACATCTCTTGAGCCAAGCTTCCTGCCATCCATGACCTATATACTGTGTCGGTGGAAGGCCAAAAAATTGTCAGAGACTCCAGGCACCCAAGTCATAGACTGTTCTCTCTGCTACTGCATGGCAAGTGGTACCGGAGCTCCAAGTCTAGGACCAAAAGAATCCAAAAGAACAGCTTCTACCATCCAAAGGATTAAGAATGCTGAACAATTAATCAAAAGCCACGTGTTGTTGTAGACTGAAACACCACCTGACATAGGAGACAGACACACCAACTGACAGAGGAGACAGAGTCACCACCTGACAGGGGAGACAGTGTCACCCCTTGACAGAGGAGACAGAGTCACTACCTGACAGAGGAGACAGAGAATCCACCTGACAGAATAGGCAGAGACACCACCTGACAGAGGAGACAGATACACCACTTGACAGAGGAGACCGAGACAACACCTGACAGTGAACACAGGGACACCACCTGACAGAGAACACAGGGACAACAAATGACAGTGAACACAGGGACACCACCTGACAGAGGAGGCAGAGTCACCACCTGACAGAGGAGGCAGAGTCACCACCTGACAGAGGAAGCAGAGACACCACCTGACAGAGGAGGCAGGGTCACCACCTGACAGAGGAAGAGACACCACCTGATGGAGAACACAGGGACACATCCTGACAGTGATAACAGTGACACCACCTGACAGAGGAGGCAGAGGCAACAACTGACAGAGGAGACAGCGATGCCACCTGACAGAGGAGGCAGAGTCACCACCTGACAGAGGAGGCTGAGTCACCACCTGACAGAGGAGGCAGAGTCACCACCTGACAGAGGAGGCAGAGTCACCACCTGACAGAGGAGGCAGAGTCACCACCTGACAGAGGAGGCAGAGACACCACCTGACAGAGGAGGCAGAGACACCACCTGACAGAGAACACAGAGAAACCACCTGACAGAGGAGAGAGACACAACCTGAGAGAGGAGACAGAGACACCACCTGACAGAGGAGGCAGAGACACCACCTGACAGAGAACACAGAGAAACCACCTGACAGAGGAGAGAGACACAACCTGAGAGAGGAGACAGAGACAAGAACACAGAGACACGACCTGAGAGAGGAGACAGAGACAAGAAAACAGAGACACAACCTGACAGAGGAGACAGAGTCACCAACTGACAGAGGAGGCAGAGACACCACCTGACAGAATATGGAGACACCATCTGAAAGAGGAGTCAGATAGACCACCTGACAGAGGAGAGAGACACCACCTGAGAGAGGAGACAGAGACAAGAAAACAGAGGCACCACATGAGAGAGGAGACAGAGACAAGAACACAGAGACACCACCTGAGAGAGGAGACAGAGACAAGAACACAGATGCACCACCTGACAGAGGAGACAGAGACAACACCTGACAGAGGAGACATAGTCACCATCTGATAGAGGAGGCAGAGACACCACCTGACAGAGGAGACAGAGTCACCATCTGACAGAGGAGGCAGAGACACCACCTGATAGAGGAGTCAGATACATCACTTGACAGAGGAGACTGAGACAACACCTGACAGAGGAGACAGAGAATCCACCTGACAGAGAACAAAGGCACAACACCTGACAGTGAACAAAGGCACAACACCTGACAGTGAACACAGGGACACCACCTGACAGTGAACATAGAGACACCACCAGACAGAGAACACAGAGGCACCACCTGACAGAGTTGGCAGAGACGCCACCTGCCAGAGAACACATAGATAATACCTGACAGAGGAGGCAGAGACAAGAACACAGAGACACCACCTGACAGAGTAGACAGAGACAAGAACACAGAGGCAAAACCTGACAGAGGAGGCAGAGACAAGAACACAGAGGCACCACATGACAGAAAACACAGGGACACCACCTGACAGAGGAGACAGAGACAAGAACACAGAGGCACCACCTGACAGAGGAGGCAGAGACACCACCTGACGGAGAACACAGAGACACCACCTGACGGAGAACACAGAGACACCAACTGACACCCCTTCCCTTTCCCCCCTCCCCTTCCCCTTCCCCTCCCCTCCCTCCCCTCCCTTTCCCCTCCCCTCCCCTTCCCTTTCCCCCTGCCCTTCCCCTCCCCTTCCCCCTGCCCTTCCCCTCCCCTTCCCCCTCCCTTTCCCCTCCCCTTCCCTTTCCCCTCCCCTTCCCCTTCCCTTCCTTTCCCCTCCCCTTCCCTTTCCCCTCCCCTTCCCCTTCCCTTTCCCCTTCCCTTCCTTTCCCCTCCCCTTCCCCTTCCTCCCCCTTCCCCTGCCCTTCCCCTCCCCTCCCCCTTCCCTTCCGCTTTCCTTTTCCCCTTCCCCTTCCCTCCCTTTCCCCTTCCCCCTCCCCTTCCCCTCCCCTTCGCCCTGCCCTTCCCCTTCCCCTTCCCCTGCCCCTTCCCCCCTTCCCCTTCCCTTCCTTCCCTTTCCTTCCCTTTCCTTCCCTTTTCCCCTTCTCTTCCCCTCACCCTTCCCCTTCCCCTTCCCTTTCCCTTTCCCCTCCCCTTCCCTTTCCCTCCTTTTCCTTTCCCCTTCCCCTTCCCCTTCCCCTTTCCCTCCCCTCCCCTCCCCTCCCCTCCCCTCCCTCCCCTTCCCCTTCCTTTCCTTTCCCCTCCCCTCCCCTCCCCTCCCCTCCCCTCCCCTCCCATCCCCTTCCTTTCCCTTCCCCTTCCATTTTGATCCAGCCAGGTGCAGGAGTTATGTGTGAACAACACAGCATCATACCTCTCAATAGAATTATTCACTGTTTAGACCACGTTAAATATGATTTTTACCGATTATGGTTATACAGCCCTGGTACATCTACCTGAAGCACGAAGCAACACAATGGAAATCTAATTAGAAATGCTGAGACTGTATCATTCTCATTTTCCACTCTTTCCACTGGGTTTTATTTTCTGCAGCTTTCCAGGTGTGTGTGTGTGTGTGTGTGTGTTTGCCCATGCATGCATGACTATTGTGTGTGTGTGTGTGTGTGTGTGTGTGTGTGTGTGTGTGTGTGTGTGTGTGTGTGTGTGTGTGTGTGTGTGTGTGTGTGTTTGCCCATGCATGCGTGACTGTATATGTGTGTGCGTGTTCGCACTCACCCTTGCTTGTGTGTGAGACATTATTATTTGCCATGTGCATTCTGTGTATATGTACATTCTGTATGTGTGCTGGTGTGTGTACTTAATGTTTTTCGGCTTGCCAAGTGTGAGTGGGAGCACACTGAAAGAACGCTGCCTGAGTAATTACTGTGTCGTTAGTTTCTGTTTCTAGCTCTTCTCTCCCCTCCCGCTGACAATCTTACAGCATCATAATTATAATGTCTAAACTCAGCCATCCCCGACAGGCTCTTCTTCCTCTATTTTACACTCTAACTCTCTTCCTCCTCCTCTTTTCCCTCACTACTCACACCTCGGTCAGTCTGCCAATGCGCTTGTAGTATAGGCTCTCACTCCTGAGAGAGAGAGAGAGAGAGAGAGAGAGAGAGAGAGAGAGAGAGAGAGAGATAGAGAGAGAGAGAGAGAGAGAGAGAGAGAGAGAGAGAGAGAGAGAGAGAGAGAGAGAGAGAGAGAGAGAGAGAGAGAGAGAGAGAGAGAGAGAGAGAGAGAGAGAGAGAGAGAGAGAGAGAGAGAGAGATGTTGTGTTTTGTTTTTCCTGGTTTGTTGTTTTCATCTTGTATTGTGGGAGTCTGTTTCATCACTCTGCAAAGACAGACGGTAGGTGTCACCAGCTGTATTAGCTGTACACACATGTACACTAACACACGCACACACACACACACATACGCACACATATGCACACACACACACACACACACACACACATACACACACATACACACACACACACACACATACGCACACATAGGCACACACACACACACACACACACACACACATACACACACACACACACACACACACACACACACACACACACACACACACACACACACACACACACACACACACAGTCGCTGACAAATACTTTGCACTGCACCAATGTCTTTTGTGATGACAAGCACCATAAAGTCAACGAATGAATGCTTCAAATTGGTACAGTTTCCCCTCTGCTCTCCACTGCAGTGGTTATTCTGTGGAGACCATTCTACAAAATGGCTGCCATGCATCACTGCAATAAGTGGGTGCTCCTCATTGATAGTGGATGAGGTAAGTTACCTAAAAACACAAGTTAAAAGTATTACATTTTCAATGCAACCCTCACAAGAGGCTGAGATGCATCTGTTAAACCTGTCTGATAACTTAATCCTGTCTTCATAGTCCCCCCCCCACCCAACAAATAATAGTTATGTAGAGTTAGGGCTGTGGTGGTCATGAAATTTTGTCACACGGTTATTGTCTTGCAAGTGACTGCCGGACTCAACCATACAGTATATGGGCTGCATGATGCGACAACACAGTGGTTCCTTCTTTAAAAGTTGCGTCATACTGTGGCACACCTTGCGTTCTGCCGCAGCACGTCATTTCATTCTCAGCCATTTTCTCTGTTACTGCAAGTGTAACATAGTATATGGGATTGACTTTAAGAAATTTGGCTTAATTCATTTTATCAATATTATGGTGTTTCTATTCAGAAAAATAATAACTAAACTCTCAGATTTTCCAGTTAGGCTAGAATGGAAAATACTCCCGATGGTACAACATGACCAACATGACCAAATGTAAAATAAAGAAAAATCCTGGAATGAGTAGGTGTGTCCAAACTTTTGATTGGTACTTGCTGAATTAATTGGAATGATATTATGGTGTTTCTATTCCATGAAAAACGAAACCCTCGGGGTTTCCGTTAGGATGGAATGGAAAATATGGCACTGTACAACTGCATTTTGAAAGAGTATTTTTTATAATTATTTTATTAATGAAATGTGTTTATTTGTTTATTAGGCTACTGTGCAGTCTACAAAACATAATACTATAAATATTTAGATTCATGAAATCACAAGTGCAATATAGGAAAACACAGTTTAGCCTTTTGTTGTGCCTAGTTAAATAAAGGTTAAACACAAGCATTTATTTAAAAGTAACCCATTATTCATAAATGGCAATAAAGAAATCATGAGGAATAAGGTTTTGAAGTGTCTGTCCTATATTTACGAGATTGTTTCTTTGAACACATATTTTAACCACTTATTTTTGTTGGCACAAAACTACCTCCATACTTCCATTCATTTGTATGGGTTACCTTCAGATGAAGGTTTAATATCTACATATACAGTTGAAGTCGGAAGTTTACATACACCTTAGCCAAATACATTTTAACTAAGTTTTTCACAATTCCTGACATTTACTCCTAGTAAAAATTCCCTGTTTTAGTTCAGTTAGGATCACCACTTTATTGTAAGAATGTGAAATGTCAGAATAATAGTAGAGAGAATAATTTCTTTCAGCTTTTATTTCTTTCATCACATTCCCAGTGGTCAGAAGTTTACATACACTCAATTAGTATTTGGTAGCATTGCTTGTAAATTGTTTAATTAACTTGGGTCAAACATTTCAGGTAGCCTTCAGCAAGCTTCCGACAATAAGTTGGGTGAATTTAGACTCATTTCTCCTTGGACTCGCACACGCTTTGCAGTTCTGCCCACAAATTTTCAGTCCAAGCTGTTTAAAGGCACAGTCAACTTAGTGTATGTAAACTTCTGACCCACTGGAATTGTGATACAGTGAATTATAAGTGAAATAATCTGTCTGTAAACAATTGTTGAAAATATTTATTGAGTCATGCACAAAGTAGATGTCCTAACCGACTTGCCAAAACTATAGTTTGATAACAAGGGGTTTTGCCTGCTACATAAGTTCTGTTATACTCACAGACATGATTCAAACAGTTTTAGAAAGTTCAGAGTGTTTACTATCCAAATCTACTAATAATATGCATATCTTATATTCTTGGCATGAGTAGCAAGAAGTTGAAATTGGGCCCGCTATTTATCCGAAAGTGAAAATGCTGCCCCCTACCCCAAAGAGGTTTTAATATCTGTATATATCTCTCCATACTTCCATTCATTTGTATGGGTTACCTACAGATGAGTCCTGTGACACTTCTGGGGGCCTTAGAGCAAAACAGAGAACACCATTGAGTTTGTGAGTCTTCCCATTCCACTGTGGGGTCGGACACTACAAACAGAAGTTGGCACATCAGTTTTACCAACTTCAGACGAGTCTAGTGGGGCTTGTGGGGGTTGTAGAGCAAAACGGAGAGTCTCATATTTCCATAAAGTGGTCCCATTAGAATGTAGGCCAAACCGTTCAGACATTTTTGTGAAAAGACCAACTTTCGGAATGTCTCTTGGTCTGAAAAACATTGGGATGTCTCATGGTCTGACAAACATCGCTGTAGCTCGGCCACCTTTCACTGCAGATGAAGAAGGTTGACATAGGCAGACGTGATTGGCTGTTTGAGACGTAGCCAATGATATCTCTAGCTTAAACTGACAGATTTTCCTTTTCTTTATTACGTTACTTACACTCTTTAAATTAATGAAACAGCTAAACAAAAAACGTTTTTGTTATTTTGTTTTGCTGTGCGTAATAGGGCTGTGCAGTAGTCTATTTGGTTGTGTTATATACTGAACAAAAATATAAACGCAACATGGAAAGTGTTGGTCCCATTTTCCATGAGCTGAAATAAAAGCTCCCAGAAGTGTTTCCAAATGCTCAAATAACGTATTCTCTCAAATGTTGTGCACAAATTTGTTTACATCCCTGTTAGTGAGCATTTCTCCTTTGTCAAGATAATCCATCCACCTGACAGCTGTAGCATATCAAGAAGCTGATTAAACAGTATGATCATTACACAGGTGCAACTTGTGCTGCGGACAATAAAAGGCTAACTTCTCTACCATAAGCCGCCTTTAATGTTGTTTTAGTGAATTTGGCAGTACATGCAACCGGCCTCACAACCGCAGATCCCGTGTAACCCCATAAATCCAGAACCTCCACATCCGGCTTCATCTGCATCTGAGGAGAGGGAGGGGGGGTGCTCAGGAGTATTTATGTCTGTAATAAAGCTCTTTTGTGGTGAAAAACTAAGTCTGATTGGCTGGGCCTGGCTCCCCAGTGGGTAGACCGGGCTCCCAAGTGAGTGGGCCTACGCCCTCCCAGGCCATGACTGTGCCCCTGCCCAGTCATATGAAATCCATAGATTAGGGCCTAATGAAATTATTTCAGTAAAGTTTTGGAAATTGTTGCATATTGCACGTATACTGTTGGTCAGTATACAATGGCCTATGTGTACTAAGCTCTAATATGCATATGGTGTTTTGAACGAATTCTCACCTTAGAAAGCACTGTCCATTTTGTTGTTAGGCATTGAAGCAACATCCACAACAACTATGTTTCCCATTCAGTTTCAACCTGTTGTTGAACTTCTTTCTTCACATCAATGATCACAGTGAGGTTAGATTTAAAAGCACATACTCTTTTGATGGTAAGTGTTTGATGTGATTTTAGATTGTATTTGCATTGATGTCAGAGTGGTTAGAGGGACAATAGAGCCCTGAGTACCAGACCATTAGGACCTGATGGAGGGACAATAGAGCCCTGAGTACCAGGCCATTAGGACCTGATGGAGGGACAATAGAGCCCTGAGTACCAGGCCATTAGCGACCTGAAGGTAGTTAATGAGTTCGGTACTATCAATGCATGTCCAGAGTGCATAAAAGGAGATTACCGTGACTCAAAGGTCACTGCCTGTGTGGTGCTAATACAGCCCTAGGTGGGATCACAATACTGTGTTGTTGGGAGAAATGGTCTGCCTGTCTGTCCTCCTTTCTGTCAGTCTGTCAGTCTGTCCTCCCTTCTGTCAGTCTGTCAGTCTGTTCTCCTTTCTGTCAGTCTGTCAGTCTGTCCTCCTTTCTGTCAGTCTGTCAGTCTGTCCTCCTTTCTGTCAGTCTGTCGGTCTGTCCTCCTTTCTGTCAGTATGTCAGTCTGTCCTCCTTTCTGTCAGTCTGTCAGTCTGTCCCCCTTTCTGTCAGTCTGTCAGTCTGTCCTCCTTTCTGTCAGTCTGTCCTCCTTTCTGTCAGTCTGTCAGTCTGTCCTCCTTTCTGTCAGTCTGTCAGTCTGTCCTCCTTTCTGTCAGTCTGTCCTCCTTTCTGTCAGTCTGTCAGTCTGTCCTCCTTTCTGTCAGTCTGTCAGTCTGTCCCCCTTTCTGTCAGTCTGTCCTCCTTTCTGTCAGTCTGTCAGTCTGTCCTCCTTTCTGTCAGTCTGTCAGTCTGTCCTCCTTTCTGTCAGTCTCTCAGTCTGTCCTCCTTTCTGTCAGTCTGTCCTCCTTTCTGTCAGTCTGTCAGTCTGTCCTCCTTTCTGTCAGTCTGTCCCCCTTTCTGTCAGTCTGTCCTCCTTTCTGTCAGTCTGTCAGTCTGTCCTCCTTTCTGTCAGTCTGACCCCTCTCTCTCTCTCTCTCTCTCTCTCTCTGTCTCTGTCTCTCTCTCTCTCTCTCTCTCTCTCTCAATTCAATTCAATTCAATTCAATTCAAGGGCTTTATTGGCATGGGAAACATGTGTTAACATTGCCAAAGCAAGTGAGGTAGATAATATATAAAGTGAAATAAACAATAAAAATTAACAGTAGACATCACTCATACAGAAGTTTCAAAACAATAAAGACATTACAAATGTCATATTATATATATATATATATACAGTGTTTTAACAATGTACAAATGGTAAAGGACACAAGATAAATTAAATAAGCATAGATATGGGTTGTATTTACAATGGTGCGTGTTCTTCACTGGTTGCCCTTTTCTCGTGGCAACAGGTCACAAATCTTGCTGCTTTGATGGCACACTGTGGAATTTCACCCAGTAGATATGGGAGTCTCTCTCTCTCTCTCTCTCTCTCTCTCTCTCTCTCTCTCTCTCTCTCTCTCTCTCTCTCTCTCTCTCTCTCTATGTGGAGTGTTATAACAATGTGGCTTGTATTTACATTTATGTTTGTTCTTCACTGGTTGCCCTTTCCCTGTGGCAACTCGCTGCAGAGATTGCAAACTGTTGCATTTCACCCAATACATATGGAAGTTTATCACCATTGGATTTGTTTTCTAATTCTTTGTGGATCTGTATAATCTGAGGGAGATATGTCTCTCTAATATGGTCATACATTTGGCAGGTTAGAAAATGGAGCTCAGTTTCTACCTCATTTTATTGGCAATGTGCACATTGCATGTCTTCTCTTGAGCAGTGGTGGAAAAGGTAGTGAATTGTCATGCTTTAGTAAAAGTAAAGATACCTTAATAGAAAATGACTGAAGTAAAAGTGAAAGTTACCCAGTAAAATAATATTTGAGTAAGTCTAAAATTATTTGGTTTTGAATATACTTAAGTATAGAAAGTGAATGCATTTGTTCAAATATACTTAAAAAACTAAAGTAAAAGTGTAAATAATTTTAAACTCCTTATATTATGCAAAGCAGAGTCTTCACCTGCTCATTAGAGGAAGGAAGGAATTCACACATCAGCATTCCTCTACATCTGGGGAGAACATGAGACCAAAGGAAAGAGAAGGAGAGAGATAAAGGAGGGGGGATAGAGAGAGATAGAGAGAAAGAGAAGGAGAGAGATAAAGGAGGGGGGATAGAGAGAGATAGAGAGAAAGAGGGGAGAGAGATAAAGGAGGGGGATAGAGAGAGATAGAGAGAAAGAGAAGGAGAGAGATAAAGGAGGGGGATAGAGAGAGATAGAGAGAAAGAGGGGAGAGAGATAAAGGAGGGGGATAGAGAGATAGAGAGAAAGAGAAGGAGAGAGATAAAGGAGGGGGGATAGAGAGAGATAGAGAGAAAGAGGGGAGGCGGTGAGGAATGAATAGTAAAAGAGCATTGAAGCAACATTAAACATAAGAAATAGGATTTATCCCTACTTTAATAATCCTAATCCAAAAACAGCAGTTTACTCCCCTGCTCTCCCGTGTAGAGGATTCCTACCAGTAGAGGCTCATCAGAGGAGGAAGACCATCCTACTCAGTGAATTTCAGAACATTTCAAAATAATGAAACAATACAAAAGTTATCCTTTTTAGATAAAACTATACTAAATATACACACGTCACCAAATATTTTATTAAAACACACTGTTTTGCAATGAAGGTCTACAGTAGCCTCAACAACACACTCTAGGCTAGCACCATGGTATAGCCTGAGGACAGCTATTCTCTGTCCTCATCTGGTTACATTGCCTTCAATACAAGACCTAGGAGGCTTCTAGGCCTAACCCTCTTCCATAGACTTATAAGGTAATTAGGACCAGTTCTGGAGGACGTCCTCCAACCAGCTTTTGCAATGTGAACTGATATAGTGTCTATCCAATTATAGGATGAGGATCAGAGAACGAACATAGCGTGATGTATTAGGGATGTGCCACAGACCATTATGGGGGTTCCATGTGTTGAGAAGTCTGGTGAGTTGGTGACATATTGGATAGAGATTGAGAGTGAAAAGTGATAGTTGCTTCGAACTACAGGAGACGGAGGAGGTAGACACATCGTTTTCTTGGCTTTAGAACTTTAGTTTTCAATTTAAATTTGCCTTGCTAACTTTAGTAGCAAGTGCTAACGTTAGCTAGCTTCCAGAGGGACGTTTTCTCCACCAGAATGGCTAGCTAATGCTAAAAACAATGTAGTGGATTTTTGTTGAAGAACCCCTTCCTTTGTCCCCATCAGATTCAAGCTTCTTGGAGAAAGCTGCATCAATCATGTAATTGACGAACGTCTGGGTATTCAAACTGTGCAACACGAGAAGGTAAGAAGAAACAGGATCACAAACAGATTATTGGTAAGAGTTGGCTTTTAAGGTGAAAGAGAACATTTTCCACTAACAAGGACAACTGCAAGGAACTTGCAGAAGTAATTGTACTTTGCAATGCTTTACTTGCCAAGCATCTGGAAATTTCTAGTCTTCTCTGGGATGTCGATATCAATTCAGAATGACTTGATGGCTTCCATCGCATCATCCATTAAAAATGAAATTAAAAAGTGAGGTTGATGCAGCACATTTTTTCACACGCGCTGAAGTTGGCTTTCCACTTTGCTCCAGTGTTTATTTAGCTGAGGTGATAACACAATCACTCCAGACAGACACAAGCAAAAACTCATTACACAAATGTTGCAGCAGCCTAGGCTCCACCTTAACATTAGAGATCTGACATGCTGTATGAGATGAAAATAAGATTATTTTTTAGTCTGATGAACTGTAGGCTACTAATAAAAGCATCTGCATACAGCCTATGCGCGCTGTCCATCTGGTCAGGGTAAACTAAATTGGTAATATTATCTTTTTAATAGTCCATTTGTTTGTCAGGAGAAAATGTGAATATGATCACATTTGGTTAATATTCAAAACTTGGGCTGGCTAGGCTTCCTACCTTTACAATCAAAAATGCGTAACTGGAATGAATCAATCAATATAAAAGTAATTTTTAATCAAGCCTACAGTTGCATAGAACTGCATAACAATGCATGAAGCAAACTCAGTGTAATGGTTGTCGTCTGGAGATAGATAGGAGGACCAAGGTGCAGCGTGGTAAGTGTCCATATTTTAAATATTTTAATAAACACTGAAAACAAAACAATTAACAACCAACGAACAGTCCTGTAAGGTACAACACTAAACAGAAAATAACCACCCACAAAACACAATGGAAAACAGGCTACCTAAATATGGTTCTCAATCAGGGACAACGATTGACATCTGCCTCTAATTTAGAACCATACTAAGCCAAACACAGAAATCCCAAATTATAGAAAAACGAACTTAGACAACCCACCCAACTCACGCCCTGACCAGACTAAAACAAAAGACAAAACAAAGGAACTAAGGTCAGAATGTGACTGTAATGCTCCGGGTGTCGTGGGTGTGGAGTCAAATGCAGGAGACAGAGTTCAATGCTGTGCGTCTTTTAATTGCACCAACGCACCACAGGGTGCTCACAAAAGTTGCGTTCCCAACCACAGGGAATCAAAATGTACAATGGAAAAAAATCACGACCAGGCACTAACACGTACCTCTACAACAGAGCCGAAGGTTACATTGAAATAATCCCGCACAACAACCAGGCGGGCCGGCTGTCTAATAAAGACAAACTAATTAAACATGAACAGGTGCTACCACTAAACATACAAGGAGGGGGAGGAAAAACAATCAGTGGCAGCTAATAGGCCGGTGATGACGACCGTCAAGCGCCACCCCCCCCTGACGCGCGGACCCAGCTTCCGTCAGGGCAAGCGGAGAGGTAGGTTTCGGGTCGAGAGCCAGACCCTGTCCCCCGGTACAAACACGGGGGCCTCACTGCGGTGGCGGTCAGCACTCCTCTTCTGCCGTCCACTCGCTTGTCATAGAGATTCCTGGACGGCCCTCCAGGTCTCCTTGGAGCGCTGTACCCATTCCTCCACCGCAGGAGCCTCGGTCTGGCACGGATGCCATGGTGCCAGGACCGGCTGGTACCCCAACACACACTGAAAAGGGGACACGTTAGTAGAGGAGTGGCGTAGTGAGTTCTGAGCCATTTCAGCCCAGGGAATGTATCGTGCCCACTCCCCTGGCCGATCCTGGCAATACGACCGCAGAAACCTACCCACCTCCTGGTTCACTCTCTCCACCTGCCCATTACTCTCGGGGTGATAACCGGAGGTCAGGCTGACAGAGACCCCCAAGCGTTCCTTGAACGCTCTCCATACCCGAGACGTGAATTGGGGGCCCCGATCAGAAACGATGTCCTCCGGCACCCCATAGTGCCGAAAGACATGGGTGAATAATGCCTCCGCAGTCTGTAGGGCTGTAGGGATACCGGGCAACGGGAGGAGACGGCAGGACTTAGAGAACCGATCCACAATCACTAGAACCGTGGTGTTCCCCTGAGACGGCGGAAGACCGGTCAGGAAATCTATGGACAGATGTGACCATGGCCGCTGTGGAACGGGGAGGGGTTGTAGCTTCCCTCTAGGAAGGTGCCTAGGAGCCTTACTCTGAGCGCACACTGAACAGGAGGAGACATAACCCTTAACGTCCTTAGCCAACGTAGGCCACCAATACCTCCCCTGAAGGCTCCCCACTGTCCTCGTCACCCCAGGGTGACCCGAGGACGGTAGGACGTGAGCCCACCGAATCAGTTTGTCCCGAACACCAAGCGGCACGTACCTTCGCCCCGCTGGACACTGAGGAGGCGCGGGTTCAGCCTGTAACGCCCGCTCGATGTCCGAGTCCACCTCCCATACCACTGGGGCTACCAGCTTTGAGGCGGGAAGGATGGGAGTAGGTTCGGTGGACCCATCCTCCGTGTCGTAAAGGCGGGACAGTGCGTCAGCCTTTACGTTCTGGGAGCCCGATCTATAAGACAAAGTAAACCGGAACCGGGTGAAGAATATGGCCCACCTTGCCTGACGTGGGTCTCCTAGCTGCCCGAATATACTCCAGATTCTGGTGGTCGGTCCAGATGAGAAAGGGATGTTTAGCCCCCTCAAGCCAGTGTCTCCACACCTTCAGAGCTCTAACCACCGCTAGCAACTCCCGGTCCCCCACATCATAGTTACGCTCCGCTGGGCTGAGCTTCCTTGTGAAGAAAGCGCAGGGGCGGAGTTTTGGTGGCGTACCCGAGCGATGTCGCTGCCACCCCAGCCTCGGACGTGTCCACCTCCACTATGAATGCTAGAGAGGGGTCCGGATGCGCCAACACGGGCGCATCAGTGAACAGCGCCTTCAACTTGTTGAATGCTCCGTCCGCCTCTGCTGACCACTGCAACCGCACCGGGCCCCCCTTCAGCAGTGAGGTGATGGGAGCCGCTATCTGGCCAAAACCCGGATAAACCTCCGGTAGTAGTTGGCAAAACCCAAAAACCGCTGCACCTCCTTTACCGTGGTCGGAGTCGGCCAATTACGCACGGCCCTAATGCGGTCACCCTCCATCACTACCCCCGAGGTGGAAATGCGATATCCCAGAAAAGAGACGTCTCGTTTAGAGAACACGCATTTCTCAGCCTTGACGTATAGGTCATGCTCCAGCAGTCTACCAAGCACCTTGCGCACCAGAGACACATGCGCGGTGTGAGTGGCTGAGTAGATCAGAATGTCATCGATATAAACAACCACTCCCTGCCCGCACAGGTCCCTGAGAATCTCGTCTACAAAGGATTGAAAAACGTTTGGAGCATTTTTTAACCCATACGGCATGACGAGGTACTCATAGTGGCCTGATGTAGTACTAAATGCGGTTTTCCACTCGTCTCCCTTCCGAATACACACCAGACTATACGCGCTCCTGAGATCCAGTTTTGTGAAGAACTGCGCTCCGTGGAACGATTCCACCGCCGTAGCGATGAGAGGTAGAGGGTAACTATACCCCACTGTGATGGCGTTTAGACCTCTATAATCGATACACGGACGCAAACCTCCCTCCTTTTTCCTCACAAAAAAGAAACTTGAGGAGACGGGTGAGATGGAGGGCCGAATGTACCCCTGTCCCAGCGACTCCGTGACATATATCTCCATTGCCAACGCTCCTCCTGGGACAGCGGGTACACGTGACTCTTGGGAAGCGCAGCGTCTACCTGGAGATGTATCGTACAATCCCTTCCCGGTCGATAAGGTGGTAATTTAGTCGCTTTCACTTTACTGAAAGCGATTGCCAAATCGGCATACTTGGGGGGAATGCACACCGTGGAACCCTGGTCTGGACTTTCCACCGACGTGGCACCGATGGAAACTCCCAAACACCTTCCAGAACACTCCTCTGACCACCCCTGGAGAACCCCCTGTCTCCACAAAATTTTAGGATTGTGCCGGGCCAACCAGGGAGTCCCCAGCACCACTGGAAACGCAGGCGAATCAATAATAAAGAAACTGATACACTCCCTATGATTCCCCTGCGTCACCATGTCCAGTGGGACCGTGGTCTCCCCGACCATCCCTGACCCTAATGGCCGGCTATCTAGGGAGTGGGACAACCCTGATCTCACAGCGTACATCATTCATCAGTCTGTCCAGTGTGCCAATTTGTCAGAAGAGTATGCTGAAGTGTTGAATACAGTGATGAAACTCATCAACATCCTCAGGGTATCCTCATCTCATCCACATCACCTGCTCAGAGAATTCCTGAAATAAGTCGAGGCAAATGCAAATGACCTACTGCTGCACAACAACGTAAGATGGCTCAGTAAAGGCAGGATGCTGGGAAGAGGGAGAAAAGTTAAGGAAAAAGGTTAAGACAAACATGTGGCCAACAGGGGGTTCTGGGTGAGTTTGATGCTGACTCACCTGGGGTGACCGAGAAGCGTTCCGCCTGCCATCTCTACTCCCAGACGGACCCCCCCAGCACCGATCAGACGTGTGTCCTCTCCGACCACAGTTGGTGCAGGGAAGGCATCCTCCTCCGGTACCCCTCGGCGCAGCCCCTCCCAACTCCATCAGAATGGGAGCGGAGGGGCTGGGTGGTGGAACGCACAGGACCCTCTCTGAACGCCCGCGGGCAGCCAGCAGATTATCCAGTCGAATGGACATGTCAATCAGCTGATCCAGTGACAGAGTGGTGTCCCGACACGCTAACTCCCGGCGGACGTCTTCTCGGAGACTACACCTGTAGTGGTCCATAAGGGCACTGTCGTTCCACCCAGATCCGGCTGCCAAGGTCCGGAACTCCAGCGCGTAATCCTGGGCGCTCCTCCTCTCCTGCCTGAGATGAAATAGTCGTTCTCCCACCGCTCGGCCGTCTAGAGGGTGATCAAACACGGCACGGAAGCGGCGGGAAAACTCTGGGTAGTGCTCCCGCGCTGAGTCTGGGACATTCCAGACTGCGTTTGCCCACTCCAGAGCACGACCCGTGAGGCAGGAGATGAGGACACTCACCCTCTCTGCTCCTGAGGGAGTGGGTCTGATGGTGGCCAGGTATAGCTCCAGCTGAAGCAGAAACCCCTGGCAACCCGCCGCCTCTCCATCATAAGCCCTCGGTAGCGTCAGACGGAGGGTGCTGGAGTCGGGAGATGGGGAGTCCGGAACCGTGGGTGCTGAAGGTGGAGAGAGGAGACCACTCCTCTCCCATCTGTCCATTCTCTCCATCACTTGATCCATCGCGGATCCGATCCGATGGAGGATGGTGGTGTGGTGGAGAACCCGTTCCTCCATCGATGGGAGAGGGTTGGCTGCTGCTCCTGCTGACTCCATTCAATTTGATAGGTGCGGGATTCTGTAATGCTCCGGGTGTCGTGGGTGTGGAGTCAAATGCAGGAGACAGAGTTCAATGCTGTGTGTCTTTTAATTGCACCAACGCACCACAGGGTGCTCACAAAAGTTGCGTTCCCAACCACAGGGAATCAAAATGTACAATGGAAAAAATCACGACCAGGCACTAACACGTACCTCTACAACAGAGCCGAAGGTTACATTGAAATAATCCCGCACAACAACCAGGCGGGCCGGCTGTCTAATAAAGACAAACTAATTAAACATGAACAGGTGCTACCACTAAACATACAAGGAGGGGGAAGAAAAACAATCAGTGGCAGCTAATAGGCCGGTGACGATGACCGCCGAGCGCCACCCGCCCGGGAAAGGGAAACACCCTCGGTCGGACTCGTGACAGTGACACTCAGCACTGTGAGCTCTATTGTCTATCAGTTGTAGTCTCTGTGTCTGGGAAGAGGAAAGCCACCTGTTAGTCTATTCTAAATATAAATAATGTGAACAAGTATAAGGTTGCTGCAGTTTTTACCGGGAGTTGTGTTTTTTTAACCATGTGACCTTATTAGGAAAAGCTGGTCCCATCATAGCCCATATAAAAACTTTTTACAAGTGATTAATTACTGTCTTACCCTATAGAGTCCATAGTTTCCCTTGTTAGGTTACCAGATAAGGAACAACTCCAGGCCCCAGGAGGTAAAAATTGCCCCACCGCTCTGGGACCTATGGTTCCACCTGTCTGCTCGCAGTTGTCAGTTATCATCAGGTATGTGGATAATCAGGGCTTTATTCAGGAACGTTTCTTGAGCTACTTTGATGTGTCAAGTGGGTGAGATGCACAGTCTGTGTTTGACTTTGTGAATTCTGAGATGTCATGGAGAATCTTGAAGATGGCACAGCTCACATGGATATACCTGCTATTTATATTTCCAGCTAAGTCCCCTCCTGTTCCCTGAGAGGTGATGACAACTCCACTCTACTACAATTGTCAACTCTGTCCTGACATGAACAGAAGCCACGTCTCATGTGCCCGTTCATCCACTGGCACATTGAATGTTTCCTCTCCAAGCACTGTGAGCAGCCCTGTCAATTGTCTGTCATTAATGTAAACATCACAAACACAATTACATTATTACACATCAATGATTTTCCTCCTTGCTTGGACTAACTCATTCTTAGCTCTTTTGTCTATATGTATAGTGCAGCGGTGCACAATTGGCGGACCTCGGTCCGGGTCTGGACCGAGTGATGGTTCTATCTGGACCGAGTGATGGTTCTATCTGGACCTCGACACATTTCTCAGAAATAATAGTTCATTTAAATACTGATGAAGAAACCCTTTTTTTCAATGTACACATACTGCGCTGGCTCAGCGTAGCTGAGAAGGTACTGTGTGTTGTCCAATCACGTGCGTTATTTAAATCCCATCACGAAACTCATCCAGTCAAAGTGAATGTTTACAATGCATGTTAGGGGACTGATGTCAGAGAGAGAGAGAGACAGCGAGAGAAGCCAAAGCGGAAGAGGGGGTAGAAATTATAGAAGGGTGTGCGCAACAGTCAGGAAAGTCGATACAGAAAATGGAGCTTTCAAAGAGGAGTGGACAGATACCTATGCCTTTATCCTTCCCGCAGTGAGTGTCCAACCACTCTGCCTGATATGTTCAGATACCTATGCCTTTATCCTTCCTGCAGTGAGTGTCCAACCACTCTGCCTGATATGTTCAGATACCTATGCCTTTATCCTTCCCGCAGTGAGTGTCCAACCACTCTGCCTGATGTGTTCAGATACCTATGCCTTTATCCTTCCCGCAGTGAGTGTCCAACCACTCTGCCTGATATGTTCAGATACCTATGCCTTTATCCTTCCCGCAGTGAGTGTCCAACCACTCTGCTTGATGTGTTCAGATACCTATGCTTTTATCCTTCCCGCAGTGAGTGTCCAACCACTCTGCCTGATGTGTTCAGATACCTATGCCTTTATCCTTCCCACAGTGAGTGTCCAACCACTCTGCCTGATATGTTCAGATACCTATGCCTTTATCCTTCCCGCAGTGAGTGTCCAACCACTCTGCCTGATATGTTCAGATACCTATGCCTTTATCCTTCCCGCAGTGAGTGTCCAACCACTCTGCCTGATGTGTTCAGATACCTATGCCTTTATCCTTCCCGCAGTGAGTGTCCAACCACTCTGCCTGATATGTTCAGATACCTATGCCTTTATCCTTCCCGCAGTGAGTGTCCAACCACTCTGCCTGATATGTTCAGATACCTATGCCTTTATCCTTCCTGCAGTGAGTGTCCAACCACTCTGCCTGATATGTTCAGATACCTATGCCTTTATCCTTCCCGCAGTGAGTGTCCAACCACTCTGCCTGATATGTTCAGATACCTATGCCTTTATCCTTCCCGCAGTGAGTGTCCAACCACTCTGCCTGATATGTTCAGATACCTATGCCTTTATCCTTCCCGCAGTGAGTGTCCAACCACTCTGCCTGATGTGTTCAGATACCTATGCCTTTATCCTTCCCGCAGTGAGTGTCCAACCACTCTGCCTGATATGTTCAGATACCTATGCCTTTATCCTTCCCGCAGTGAGTGTCCAACCACTCTGCCTGATATGTTCAGATACCTATGCCTTTATCCTTCCCGCAGTGAGTGTCCAACCACTCTGCCTGATGTGTTCAGATACCTATGCCTTTATCCTTCCCGCAGTGAGTGTCCAACCACTCTGCCTGATATGTTCAGATACCTATGCCTTTATCCTTCCCGCAGTGAGTGTCCAACCACTCTGCCTGATATGTTCAGATACCTATGCCTTTATCCTTCCCGCAGTGAGTGTCCAACCATTCTGCCTGATATGTTCAGAGACCGTGGCTCTAATAAAAAGTGCCAACGTGAAGCGCTACTATGAGACAAAGCACAGATCTTTTGAGCAAACATATCCACAGAAGTCTGAGGTGAGGGCACACAAAATAAACCAACTCAAAGCCCAGTGTGATCCATCCACCAGAGTCCTCTCCCATGCTTTCAATGAATGTTCACTAAAATAGCTTGGATTTTGGGTCAACACAACAAGCCATTTACTGACAGGGGAGTGGTGATTGAGCGCATGAATGTTGTTGCTGAAACTTTACTTGATGGTAAACAAAACGACAAGCTGCATGAAAAGATAAAGCAAATCCCAATGTCACATAAAACAACAGCAAGAAAGAGTGAAATACTCACAGAGAATGTATTTACACAGCTTTAATGAAGCTATTCGGAGTGCACCATGCAGAGCATTATGCTGTTGATGAATCTACTGATGTGAGTGATAATGCCCAGCTTCTGGTGTATGTTATATTTTACCACACAGAGAAGGAGGAATTATGTGAAGACCTGTTAGGTGTAACTCCACTCGAGACACATACAAGAGAAAAGGACATATACATGGCCATAAAGGAGATGCTGAGAAAGAGGATAGAGCTAAAACAAGAGGTCTCTATCACCTCAGACGGGGCCCCTGCCATGATAGGAAGAGAGAGAGGAGCTGTGGCACGACTGAAAGAGGACAACCCTGATCTCACAGCGTACATCATTCATCAGTCTGTCCAGTGTGCCAATTTGTCAGAAGAGTATGCTGAAGTGTTGAATACAGTGATGAAACTCATCAACATCCTCAGGGTATCCTCATCTCATCCACATCACCTGCTCAGAGAATTCCTGAAATAAGTCGAGGCAAATGCAAATGACCTACTGCTGCACAACAACGTAAGATGGCTCAGTAAAGGCAGGGTGCTGGAACGCTTTTGATCCATTTGAAAGGAAATAACAGCTTTCTTGTACAGCTCAAGAGTCAGAAGGCAGCACAGTTTTCACTGTTTTGCAAGACGAGCAAAATGGAAAAAATTTTTTTTGGTAGACATCAAGTCACACCTTAATGAGCTCAATGTGAAACTACAGGGCAAGAACAATTCAGTTTGTGATTTCATGCCATCTGTCCGCTCCTTCCAGAGGAAACTGGAAGTGTTCAAGGAAGTTCTTGAAGGAGGCTGTGCACATTTCTCAAAGTGCAGGAACAGATTCAGGGTGAGAGAGATGTTTCTCCTCATCTTGACTTCATAGATAAGCTGATTGGAGACTTCAGAAATCGCTTTGACAGCTTCAGTCTTAAACAGCAGCTCCTTCTTCTAACTGAGAATCCATTCCTCATCACAGATGTCAGGGGACTTTCAGATGAGGTGACACAGACCTTCAAGTGGGCACATGCTGGATCTCGACAGACGGAACAGATTGATCTGCAAGCAAATGTTGCATTAAGAGAGCGCTTTCAACTAACTGATCACCACACGTTCTGGCTGCAGGCTGTGTCTGAGACTGTGTTCCCTGGTCTAACCAAAGTAGCACTGCACACCGCGGCCATGTTTGGCTCTACATACAGTTGTGAGTCTTCTTTCTCCACAATTAACATAATTAACAATAAGTATCGTTCTAGACTCACCAATGAGCACCTACATATGTGCATGAGAATGGCACTGACTCCTTCCAGCCAAGGTTCAAATGACTGGCAGGACAATGGTAACAACAGCTCTAATATGCAGAGAGAAATGACAGTCCATCATCACTTCAAGACATGAAGGTCAATCACTCCGGAAAATGTCAAGAACTTATAAAGTTTCTCCAAGTGCAGACGCAAAAACTATAAAGCGCTGTCATGAAACTGGCTCTCACGAGGACCGCCACATGAAAGGAAGACCCAGAGTTACCTCTGCTGCAGAAGATAAGTTCATTAGAGTTACCAGCCTCAGAAATTTCAGCCCAAATAAATGCTTCACTGAGTTCAATTAACAGACACATCTCAACAGCAACTGTTCAGAAAGACTGTGTGAATCAGGCCTTCATGGTCGAATTGCTACAAAGAAACCACTACTAAAGGACACCAATAAGAATAAGAGACTTGCTTGGGTCAAGAGCAATGGCCGGTGAAAATCTGTCCTTTTGTCTGATGAGTCCAAATGTGATATTTTTGGGAAACGCAGAGTAGGTGAACGGATGATCTCAGTATGTATGATTCCCACTGTGAAGCATGGAGGAGGAGGTGTGATGGTGCTTTGCTGGTGACACTGTCTGTGATTTATTTAGAATTCAATGCACACAACCAGCATTGCTACCAGAGCATTCTGCAGCAATACTGCATCCCATCTGGTTTGCGCTTAGTGGGACTATCATTTGTTTATCAACAGGATAATGACCCAACACACCTCCAGGCTGTGTAAGGTCTATTTGACCAAGAAGGAGAGTGATGGAGTGCTGCATTAGATGACCTGGCCTCCACAATCACCCGACCTCAACCAAATTGAGATGGTTTGGGATGAGTTGGACCGCAGAGTAAAGGAAAAGCAGCCAACAGGTGATCAGCATACAGTGGTTGCTCAACTAAAGGTTTTGAGATTATACTGCGGGACTTAGAGCTCATTTGTGGTTTAGTACGGTACCCTGCGTCACTGCTACGTTGCTCCAGACCAGCGCAATGGGGAGTTAGAGGACTGATTATGCTTACTGGAAAAAACTCTTTCAAAATTAATGGAAGAGGAAAGTGGAAGGGGGAAAAGTATGCATTCATAGGTCAACACAGCTCTGCTCAAAAACAAGCATGTGGAATGGTCTTGATAAATCAAAAACATTTTAATTTTCACTTAATCTTCGTTTGGGTATTGGTTAGACCACAATTAGAGTGTGGAAATGTTATGGTTATTTTGCTCTTACTGTACTGCATCCTACTGACTGCATCACGTTGTACAGCGCCATATTTTCCTGCCGTAAACCCTGAGGGTTTCAATTTTCTTGGAATAGAAACACCATCATATTAATTAATTAAGTTCAAGTTCTTAAAATCAATCCCATGTACTATGTTCTTACAAAACACAGTTTTAAATTCTCTAGTACAGCCAATATCTTTTGGTTACTTGAAAACTAAATATTCTCCAAAATATCATTAAAGTTTTCAATCACAAGGGATTTGAGTAGGACTATAGACACGATGTGGTCCCAAAAACACCTCTCTGATATAGGGTCCAGCATTTCTCTTGGAGATGTCATTGAATGTCTCAGTTCAAGAAGTTTTTTAGTATTTTGATACTTTGTTCAAGGCAATGGATCAGCACGAAAAATCTTGTGTATGTGGCCTCCCGAGTGGTGCAGCAGTCTAAGACACTGCATCGCAGTGACAACTGCATTGCTACAAATTCACGATGTGGTCCCAAAACCACCTCTCTGACATAGAGTACAGCACATCACTTGATGATCGGGCTCGGACCGATATGGGCTGTTCTCAACTGTCTTGTTAAATAAAGTTAACTTTTTTTTTTTTTTGCAATTTTGTCATGTGATTTGTAAATATTAATTCACAATTGTGGTGCCAGTAAATAAACTATGAATTATTTAAATCAATATTGAAAATATTTGTATTATTATAATTAAAATGTTTTTTTGTACGTAGGGAGGGTGGACTGGGAGTTAAAAAAATTAACCCCCAAATGTTCTTCGAGAAATCATAATAAGGGGTGCTCCTAATAACCTTTTGTACAGTCTTGAAGGAATTCCCACATATGCTGAGCACTTGTTAGCTGCTTTTCTTTCACTTGGTGGTCCAACTCATCCCAAACCATCTCAATTGGGTTGAGGTCAGGTGATTGTGGAGGCCAGGTCATTTGATGTAGCACTCCATTACTCTCTTTATTGATCAATAGCCCTTATGCAGCCTGGAGGTGTGCTCGGTCATTGTCCTGTTGAAAAAAAAGATATAGTCTTACTAAGTGCAACCAGATGGGATGGTGTAACGCTGCAGTATGATGTGGTAGCCATGCTGGTGAAGTGTCCCTAAATTAATCACTGACAGTGTCACCAGAAAAGCACCCCCACACCATCGCATATTCTCATCCGTGCTTCATGTGGGAACTACACATGCAAAGATCATCTGTCCACCTACTCTGCGTCTCACAAAGACACGGAGGTCGGAATCAAAAATCTCAAATTTTGAATCAAACCAAAGGACAGATTTCCACCGGTCTAATGTCCATTGCTCTTGTTTCTTGGCCCAAGCAAGTGTCTTACTCTTATTGGTGTCCTTT
>NC_056441.1:82730099-82742599 GCF_018296145.1 Oncorhynchus tshawytscha
AAGTCCCAACCATGACAGTAAAATAAGGAACATTCTCCCTCGTGGGGACATTGTCAAGCAGAGAGAGATTGAACGATGTTTGAAATTACCTATAGATATAAGTGTGGCCTGTAAAGGATGACATCACCAGTAGTGCGAATAAAAAGGTGAGGTCACCAAAATATAAATTCAACATGCAACAGTTTCAAAGATTTTACTGAGTTACAGTTAATTTAAGGAAATCAATCAACTGAAATAAATGCATTAGGCTCTAATCTATGGATTTCACATGACTGGGAATACAGATATGCATCTGTTGGTCACAGATACCTTTCAAAAAAGGTATGGACTTGGATCAGAAAACCAGTCAGTATCTGGTGTGACCACCATTTTCCTCATGCAGCGTGACACATCCACTTCACATAGAGTTGATCAGGTTGTTGATTTGTGAACTGGGTTAAGCACCATGGGGCACTCTATTCACAACGTTGACATCAGCAAACCGCTCGACCACACGACGCCATACACTGTCTGCCATCTGCCCGGGATTTAGCCATGAGGAGCACACTTCTCCAGCGTACCAGTGGCCATCGAAGGTGAGCATTGCAGTCAAGACCCTGGTGAGGATGACGAGCCGCCCGCAAATGAGCTTCCCTGAGATGAATTCTGACAGTTTGTGCAGAAATTCTTTGTTTGTGAAAACATAGTTTCATCAGCGGTCCAGGTGGCTGGTCTCAGAAGATCCTGCACGTGAAGTGGTCCTGGGCTGTCATGGTTTGTCACGTTCTGACCTTTATTTCCTTTGTTTTTTCATTATTTAGTAAGGTCAGGGCGTGAGTTTGGGTGGGCAGTCTATGTTTGTTATTCTATGTTGGATGTCTTGTTTGTCTATTTCTATGTCTGGCCTGATATGGTTCTCAATCAGAGGCAGGTGTTAGTCATTGTCTCTGATTGGGAACCATATTTATGTAGCCTGTTTGGTGTTGGGTTTTGTGGGTGATTGTTCCTGTCTCTGTGTTTGCACCAGATAGGGCTGTTTTGGGTTTTCACGTTTATTGTTTTGTTAGTTTGTTCATGTGAAGTGCTTTATTAAAGAACCATGAATAGAAACCACGCTGCATTTTGGTCCGCCTCTCCTACAAGTCAAGAAAACCGTTACATGGTTACACATGGTCTGCAGTTGTAAGACCCGTTAGATGTGCTGCCAAAATCTCTAGAATGACAGTGGAGGTGGCTTAGGGTAGAGAAATTAACATTCCATTCTCTGACAATAGCTCTGATTGTCACGTTCTGACCTTAGATATTTTGTTATGTCTTTGTATTAGTATGGTCAGGGTGTGAGTTGGGTGGGTTGTCTATGTTAGTTTTTCTATGATTTGTTATTTCTATGTTTGGCCTGGTATGGTTCTCAATCAGAGGCAGCTGTCAATCGTTGTCCCTGATTGAGAACCATATTTAGGGAGCCTGTTTTCTATTGTGTTTGGTGGGTGATTATTTTCTGTTTTCTGTTGTGTCTGCACCAGCCAGAACTGTTGTCGATCGTTTCTCTTTGGTAATTTTGTTATTTCCTTGTTCATTTTAATAAATATGGACACATACCACGCTGCACCTTGGTCCTCACCTTCTTCCACCAACAACGGCCGTTACACTGATGGACATTCTGTGGCATTGTGTTGTGTGACAAAACTGCACATTTTAGAGAGGCCTTTTATTGTCCCCAGCACAAGGTGCACCTGTGTAATGAACATGCTGTTTAATCAGCTTCTCAATATGACACAGCTGTCAGGTGGATGGAATATCTTGACAAAGGAGAAATTATCATTAACAGGGATGTAAACATATTTGTGCACAACATTTGAAGGTTTGTGAGTAAGGAACATTTCTGGGATCTTTTATTTCAGCTCTTGAAACATAGGATCAACACTTTACATGTTGCATTTGTTTTTGTTCAGTGTTGAATTGATGCTGTAAGCCACAGGATAAAGTGCAAGGACATGCCTCTGCAGCCTACTGCCTTCTAATGTCACAGGGCAAAGTTACATCAGACAACGCTAGAATGGACGCGAAGGCAGCATTTACCACACAATGAGGGCTTCAGTGACATCGCTGGACCGTGAAGTACAGAGAAGGACAGATAGCATGAAGAGGTTGTCAGAAGAAAACAGACGACTGATATCATTTCTGTAGCTATTTCACCCTGGGTCAGGCTGTCGATCTTATTAAATAGACTTGAAGCATAAGAAGATTACTCAACAGCGCGAGAGAGCTTGCCTCACTGTGTTGTTTGGTTGGCCGGTGTAGTATGTCTCATTGTTCACAGTGGGTCCATTTCACCCACTGCAAAAACAACAACACTTGGGCTAGGCGTACACTACATGTTCAATCTAGTTTGGTCCATAAGGGAGGCTAACAAACCACTCTATCTTTGTTCTCCTATTTCTCTCTCCTCTCGTCTATTGCACTCAAGTATTTTTTATCCTGCTGGCAGCGTTGCCATGACAAAGCTCACACACACAATGATCTCTGGCATAAAACCACAAAACAGCCTATTGCTGATCACCCCCTCCCCCCTCCCTCCCTCCCTCCCTCCGTCCCTCCCTCCCTCCCTCCATCCCTCCCTCCATCCCTCCCTCCCTCCCTCCATCCCTCCACCTCCCTCCCTCCCTCCCTCCCTCCATCTCCCTCCCTCCCTCCCTCTCTCTCCTCCCTCCTCCCTCTCTTCTCTCTCTCTCCCTCCATCTCCCTCTCTCCTACCTCCTCTTCTCTCTGTCTCCCTCCTCCCTCCCTCTCCATCTCTCCTACCTCTCTTCTCTCTCTCTCCTCCTCCCTCCCTTCTCCCTCCCTCTCCTCCCTCCCTTACCTCCCTCCCTCCCTCCATCCCTCCATACCTCCCTCCCTCCCTCCTCTCCCTCCCTTCTCTCTCTCCCCTCCCTCCCCCTTCTCTCTCTCTCTCCCTCCTCCCTCTCTTCTCTCTCTCTCCCTGGTCCTTGTTCGCTGACTTTGGTAATTTCACACTCCTCTCCTCCTCATGTCTCTCTGGCGTTCCTTCTTTCATAGTTCTGGCCTAGAGCCTCCTGGTTGCTCTGGCGCTGGCATGGAGCACGGAGCACGCTTTACTGTGTGTGTGTGAATGTGTGCGTGTGTGTGTCTTTGTTTGTCCATGTATGTGAATGCATGTTTTTTTCAGTTTGTGTGTGGTCTGAAGCTTCCCCAGTACTCTCAGTTATCAATTCTGCAGTACACAACTGCACCAACATCACCAGCAGCCTCTCAGAACCATAAATACATACTGGTTCCCCCAGGGCCTGTGTTCCCTGTTCCCTGTTCTCTGTTCTCTGGTCCATGTTCTGTGTTTCTTGGTCCATGTTCCCTGTTCCCTGTTCCAAGTTCCATGTTCCATATTCCTTGTTCTCTGGTCCATGTTCCCTGTTCCATGTTAGATGTTCCATGTTAGATGTTCCATGTTCCGTGTTACATGTTCCATCGTCCTTGTTCCCTTGTTCCATGTTTCCTGTTCCATGTTCCCTGCTCCATTTTCCATGTTCCATGTTCCCTGTTTCATGTTCCCTGTTCTCTGTTCTCTGTTCTCTGTTCTCTGTTCTCTGTTCTCAGTTCTCTGGTCCATGTTCCCTGTTTCTTGGTCCATGTTCCCTGTGCCATGTGCCCTGTTCTGTGTTCTGTGTTCCATGTTCCGTGTTCCATGTTCCATGTTCCCTGTTCCCTGTTCCATGTTCCATGTTCCTTGTTCGGTGTACCCTGTTCCATGTTCCCTGTTCCATGTTCCCCTTTCCATGTTCCCTGTTCCGTGTTACATGTTCCTTATCCCAGGATCTCAAATTAAGAACAGCAACACAAGCATGTTACATGTCTGTCAACAGCTGCCACCAAGGCTCAGCCCCGGTGTGTGTTTTTGTGAGTGTGCGTGTGTGTGTGTGTGTGTATATGTGACAGATGTTTTCCTGTCACTAAGCCTCCTCCTCCATGGCCCAGTTAGCTACATAAGGGCTGATATCTATTATTGAGGCCTGTGTGATGTTTGGTGACTAACAGAAAGAGACAAGCAGGGGGGATAAGCTGACAACATTTAGAAGGGCCGAGGCATGTTCTTCCACACATTCACAGGACGTAAACTATAAAGCACACCGTGTCTGGCTTGAAATGCAGGTAACAGATGTTCAGTTCTGTATACGGACATGGGACGTCTGGGATACTTTGCACATCCTAAACGGAGATGGAGATAGACGTTCAACAAACACCGTGAATTCAGCACAGTCTCAACATTCGGAACAGAGAGGTGTGTTTATCAATATGAAGAAGTATAAGGTGTGTGAGTGTGTTTGTTTGTGTGTGTGTGTGTGTGTTTTTTTCTGGTGAGTGAGGTGTGTAAATGCCAGGTTGTCAGAGCTGGCCTGTCAGGGAGAGCAGGCGTGAAGTGACAGACAGCTGTGGCATTTACCTTTAGGTTTAATACCAGAAACCCTATCCATCTCTGTCACACACCCACTCATCCACGCACACGCACACACACACACACACACACACACACACACACACTTCCATCAGTGGTAGCCATGAAGTTAGAGAGGTGGGTCGGTAACCAGAGGGTTGCCTCTTTGAACCCCCGAGCTGCCTGTGGGGAAATCGGCAGGGAGTGATCAGGCAGCCGGTATACTACCTAAAGCAGTTGTGCCCTTGAGCAAGGCACTACCCCTAAGTGCTCCAGGGGTGCTGCTCTGCCGCAGTGCTTCTCCAACCTGTGATGTGTGTAGGTGCCTGTGGGTGGTATTACAGTAGTTAACAACCCCAAAGCCTGTTTTTGGAATGCAGCCTCTAAGACAGCTAAGCTACTCCGTCTCAGCCCAGACCTGATACTGGGACAAAGAGAATTAGGGGATTTCACCCAAATCTGGGCAGGGTGGATGTGGGCAAGTGTACTGTCTGTGTGTGTGTGTGTTTGCATGGCTCTGCGCGTGTGTCTTTTCTGTCCTCCATCTCCACAGACCAGCAGCTCAGCAGAAGCTTTGTCTGCGGCAGATAGAGGGAAGCCAAAGCATTTTACATGAGCTGCTGATCCTCATTATAGTGCGCACTCTGACCACAGGAATTCCACAGTTTGCTTTTGATGTTGTTTCATGAGGCCAGGACAGGAGGCATGTCTCTGCTTTGTTATGGTGCACTGCAGGTAAACCTCAGCTAGTAGCAGAGCTGAAAGTGGAGACAGAGGCTGAGACGTGAGGTCTCTCCACCTTTACCTCATGTCTCTTCTCCACCCTCTGTCTCCACCTTTACCTTACGTCTCTTCTCCACCCTCTGTCTCCACCTTTACCTCACGTCTCTTCTCCACCCTCTGTCTCCACCTTTACCTCACGTCTCTTCTCCACCCTCTGTCTCTACCTTTACCTCAAGTCTCTTCTCCACCCTCTGTCTCCACCTTTACCTCACGTCTCTTCTCCACCCTCTGTCTCTACCTTTACCTCACGTCTCTTCTCTACCCTCTGTCTCCACCTTTACCTCACGTCTCTTCTCCACCCTCTGTCTCCCCCTTTACCTCATGTCTCTGCTTTGTTATGGTGCACTGCAGGTAAACCTCAGCTAGTAGCAGAGCTGAAAGTGGAGACAGAGGCTGAGACGTGAGGTCTCTCCACCTTTACCTCATGTCTCTTCTCCACCCTCTGTCTCCACCTTTACCTTACGTCTCTTCTCCACCCTCTGTCTCCACCTTTACCTCACGTCTCTTCTCCACCCTCTGTCTCTACCTTTACCTCACGTCTCTTCTCCACCCTCTGTCTCCACCTTTACCTTACGTCTCTTCTCCACCCTCTGTCTCCACCTTTACCTCACGTCTCTTCTCCACCCTCTGTCTCTACCTTTACCTCACGTCTCTTCTCCACCCTCTGTCTCCACCTTTACCTACGTCTCTTCTCCACCCTCTGTCTCTACCTTTACCTCACGTCTCTTCTCCACCCTCTGTCTCTACCTTTACCTCACGTCTCTTCTCCACCCTCTGTCTCCCCCTTTACCTCATGTCTCTTCTCCACCCTCTGTCTCCCCCTTTACCTCATGTCTCTTCTCCACCCTCTGTCTCCAACTTTACCTCACGTCTCTACGTCTCCACCTTTACGTTTGGGCTGCACACTAATATGGCCCCTCTTTGTAAAGGCTCAAGGATGCCTACATGCCTCACAAGATTTGTCTGAAGGTCCCCCGGTACCAGTTGAAAAAATTAGTGGAAGTATATATGGAGACTGATGTGACAAGAAAATTGACATTTTTTTAAAAATATATGTTTTTGCTTATATCTCAGATCCTGTTGATATTTTGGGTTGGACTATCTATTGTTTCATGTAGTGAATCTATTATTCAATGCATTTGTACTTATCTATTGAACCTTTATTTAACTAGGGAAGTCAGTTAAGAACCAATTATTGTTTACAATGATGGCCTACCGGGGAACAGTGGGTTATCTGCCTTGTTCATGGGCAGAACGACAGGTTTTTACCCTGTCAGCTCGGGGGGTTCGATCACAGCAACCTTTTGGTTACTGGCTCAACGCTCTAACCACTACCCTACCTACCACCTTAACTGTCCCCATCATTTCCAATCCTGCAGTATAGGCTAATAGCAGTAAGACAAATAATTACTTTTCATCAAATCATTTTTTATATACTTTTATTATGCTTTGAAATCAAATATCAAAAAGATCCTTGGTATGCTTAGACAGGGCTGAGACTCTTATGGGATAACACACACACACACACACACACACACACACACACACACACACACACACACACACACACACACACACACACACACACACACACACACACACACACACACACACACACACACACACACGAGCATCACTTATTTACTCACACCCTGGAGAGAAAGAGCACACAGATTTATCCAGATTTATCCCTCTCTTGCTAGGAACAAACCCTGTCCAAATCAATTTGAGTCTAAGTCTAAGACTGACTGGGGCTTTCCGACATACACAGGGAGACTTTCTTACTCTCTCCTTCTTGTTTAAACAGTCAGCTATTTCTTCACTTATTTTTTTAACCTTGTGTCAGAAGAAAGGGTGAAAATGTAAGTCCGACACACATGATGTGAAACTATGGCAGAAAACACAACACATCTCTCCAACAAGTGTGATTGAATAAAGCAATGTTCAGACATAAATCAATAAAATGAGTATTTCACAGTTCAGTTTTTTTTTTTTTTTTTTTTAGGGAGAAGATCAGGTTTTACATTGCGGATAGACTGTAGCTTCCGTCAATGTAATTGTCTGCATCATTTCCAATCCTCCATATACGTTTTGTGTAATTATATTCAGTACCAGTCAAAACCCATTCTAGGGTTTTTCTTTATTTTTTACAATTTCTTTTTACAATTTTCCACATTGTAGAGTAAGAGTGAAGACATCCACACTATGTAATAACACATATGGATCCATGTAGTAACCAAAAATGTGTTGAACAAATCTAAATATATTTTATATTTGAGATTCTTCAAAGTAGCCATCCTTTGCCTTGATGATAGTGCTAGCTCCAGGTAAATGTTGCAATTCTTCAGCCATTCCTGCAAGAATTGTGTGTAATCATTTAAATTGAACAATTAGAAGTTTTGAATCCGCCGTCGTTTTGCGTGTCAATTCATAAACCATGTGTCATGGAATTGGTATATCAAAAATCTCTTCCCAACTATTTTGAAATCTATATGACACAGCTGTCAATTTCTGGGTCCATATGTCACACCCTGACCATAGTTTGCTTTGTATGTTTCTATGTTTTGGTTGGTCAGGGTGTGATCTGAGTGGGCATTCTATGTTGGATGTCTTGTTTGTCTATTTCTATGTCTGGCCTGATATGGTTCTCAATCAGAGGCAGGTGTTAGTCATTGTCTCTGATTGGGAACCATATTTATGTAGCCTGGGTTTCACTGTGTGTTTGTGGGTGATTGTTCCTGTCTCTGTGTTTTGCACCAGATAGGGCTGTTTTTGGTTTTCCACGTTTATTGTTTTTGTTAGTTTATTCATGTCTAGTGTCTTTATTAAAAAACATGAATAACCACCACTCTGCGTTTTGGTCCGCCTCTACTTCACCTAAAGAAAACCGTTACACCATAACCCTCCTGTTGTGTTAGTTTCATTTTAATTAATTCTGTGTTCCTGGTCCAAAATGACCGCCCCATTATAGCTGATTATAAATCCATAATAATGCATATATTATCTCCTAATGTTGTGTTAGATCTTTTTATCAACTTAAGTTCTTGTGAACATTACAAGTTTCGAACATCTATTTACTATTTATGGCCTGTAGGCCTCATTGACCTGAGATCATACAACTCGTTTTTGAGTAAAACAAGCATAATATATGGATTATTTTGACTATAACAAATACTCAGATGAAATATATTAGGCTATTTATCACAGACTAGGACTCTCTTAACAAGGACTCTCTCCTCCTCACCAGTGTCACGATCAAAGATATGATCAAGAGCCTCACATGCAGTGTATCGTTTGGTCATTGTGCTGCCACAGAATGAATTGTGAGCAAAGCCTCCAAAAAGCTTTATATACCAGAGCTGCAAGAAAAGTTATACATATTATTGAAACAATGTTTCTATTGTTTGTGAGAATGGCAACAGGTGTCATTCCCTTGGGGGAAATTCTAACTCAATATTAGGAAGGTGTTCCTAATGTTTGATGTACTCAGTTTAAGTGTATTATGCAGTATTTCATATATTATAACCTTAGTGGTTCGAGCGCTGAATGCTGATTGGTTGACAACTGTGGTATATCAGACCGTATACCACGGGTATGACCAAACAGTTATTTGTACGGCTCTAGTTACGTTGATAAACAGTTTCTAATTGTCATGCCCTGATCTGTTTCACCTGTTCCTGTGTCCACTCCCTCCAGGTGTCGCTTATTTTCCCCAGTGTATTTATCCCTGTGTTTCCTGTCTCTCTGTGCCAGTTCGTCTTGTATGTTAAGTCAAGAAAAACAACGTGTTTTTCCCATACTCCTTTTGCGATTCTTCTTTTTCTAGTCCTCCCGGTTTTGACCCTTGCCTGTTTCTGGACTCTGCCTGCCTGACCATTCTGCCTGCCTTGACCACAAGTCTGTCTGCCACTCTGTACCCACCTGCCTGACCATTCTGCCTGCCTTGACCACGAGCCTGTCTGCCACTCTGTACCTCCTGGACTCTGATCTGGTTTTGACCTTCTTGCCTGTCCACCACCATTCTCTTGCCTACCCCTTTGGATGAATAAACATTGTAAGACTCTGCAACATTGTAAGACATTGTAAGACATCTGCATCCTGTGTCTGCATCTGGGTCTCGTCTTGTACCTTGATAATAATAGCAATAAGGCACCTCGGGGGTTTGTGATATGCGGCCAATATACCACAGCTAAGGGCTGGGTGCTGGCACTTCATGCCGCGTCCCGGAGAGTCTAAGAACAGCCCTAAGCAGTGGTGAATTGGCCATATACCACACCCCCTCGGATTAATTAGAGTTTAAATCTAGAATATTTTGTTAGTTCGTTTTTTTCTTCTTGTCTCCTATACCCTTCCCCGTATTTACATATTTTTCTCTTTCTCTTTTGTCTTGTGACGTCTCTCTAATTGTATATTGATCAGCAATAGTTTGGTTTCCCTGGTGTTTTAAAGGTCAGGTTGAAGGCCAAAGGTCACCCCTGAATCACACATCCACAATTCTCTGATCCTAAAGTCAGTTTTCTGCCCCTGATGAACCCGTTCATAAAAAGCAAACATGTTAATAAATAAATATATAGAGAAACAACAACAAAATACAATATTGGGGAGCTGGTGTCTGCCTACGCAGGTCTACTAAGAATAGCAGGCAGTTGGAGGTTATATGGCTCCATAGAAAACAAATAGAAAGCATTTATCATGCAACAACGCTGATGCAATTTCAGCCGCATATTGCTTTTCTTAATGACTTCCTGCCTTCTCAGCTCCACCATGTCCCCTATGACTCCACACTGTCGATGTACTTTTCACTGCTTCCACTTATACAGTAGAAGATGATACAGTAGAAGATGTGTGTGTGTGTGTGTGTGTGTGTGTGCGTGTGTGCGTCAACGCGGGTATGTGGATGTTATTATTTTTTTCATCACATTCGTAGTGTCAGCTCAAACAAAAATGCATTCATGAAAATGAGATGGTCTTGATAAAGCTACATGTTTAATGAGGAGGACAATCAACTCAGAAAATGTAATTAATTTACAACGCTAGCATGAACCTATAGATACACCAATCTGGTCCAGCATGAACCTATAGATACACCAATCTGGTCCAGCATGAACCTATAGATACACCAATCTGGTCCAGCATGAACCTATAGATACACCAATCTGGTCCAGCATGAACCTATAGATACACCAATCTGGTCCAGCATGAACCTATAGATACACCAATCTGGTCCAGCATGAACCTATAGATACACCAATCTGGTCCAGCATGAATTTATAGATACACCAATCTGGTCCAGCATGAATTTATAGATACACCAATCTGGTCCAGCATGAACCTATAGATACACCAATCTGGTCCAGCATGAACCTATAGATACACCAATCTGGTCCAGCATGAACCTATAGATACACCAATCTGGTCCAGCATGAATTTATAGATACACCAATCTGGTCCAGCATGAATGTATAGATACACCAATCTGGTCCAGCATGAATTTATAGATACACCAATCTGGTCCAGCATGAATTTATAGATACACCAATCTGGTCCAGCATGAATTTATAGATACACCAATCTGGTCCAGCATGAATTTATAGATACACCAATCTGGTCCAGCATGAATTTATAGATACACCAATCTGGTCCAGCATGAATTTATAGATACACCAATCTGGTCCAGCATGAACCTATAGATACACCAATCTGGTCCAGCATGAACCTATAGATACACCAATCTGGTCCAGCATGAACCTATAGATACACCAATCTGGTCCAGCATGAACCTATAGATACACCAATCTGGTCCAGCATGAACCTATAGATACACCAATCTGGTCCAGCATGAACCTATAGATACACCAATCTGGTCCTGCATGAATGTATAGATACACCAATCTGGTCCAGCATGAACCTATAGATACACCAATCTGGTCCAGCATGAACCTATAGATACACCAATCTGGTCCAGCATGAATGTATAGATACACCAATCTGGTCCAGCATGAATTTATAGATACACCAATCTGGTCCAGCATGAATTTATAGATACACCAATCTGGTCCAGCATGAACCTATAGATACACCAATCTGGTCCAGCATGAACCTATAGATACACCAATCTGGTCCAGCATGAACCTATAGATACACCAATCTGGTCCAGCATGAATGTATAGATACACCCATCTGGTGCATCACTTGATTCTCAAAGAATAATAAT
This sequence comes from Oncorhynchus tshawytscha, assembly GCF_018296145.1. Lineage (NCBI taxonomy): Eukaryota > Metazoa > Chordata > Actinopteri > Salmoniformes > Salmonidae > Oncorhynchus > Oncorhynchus tshawytscha. The sequence continues at coordinate 82,741,523 of NC_056441.1, forward strand.
TATATGCTTAGTATTTATTCTCTCTGTAAACAGAATTGTCACTGTCAGAAAAACTTGAATTTGGTCAACCAAACTCAAATCAATGATATCATTAAGAAGTGAGGCACAGTGCATTTAGCATTTTTACAACCCACTAAGAAATTGTAACTTCAGTATGTGTGAGCAGAAGTCCCAGGGTGGCACTCTCTCTATGGCAACGTTCCTGAGATTTCCCCAATCCATGTTTTTCCAATGTTGATTTCCCAAATCAACCGTTGGCCACGAACACACAGCCATCTCAGAAGGAATAATGTCACTTCATTATCTGCTTCACTTTAGCACAACGAGCCAAACGTTCCTGCCTGTAAGACACTTATTCACAAGGGTTGTAAAAGACACGCTGGACGATTAAATGTTCAGAACGTGTCAGAACGAAATGTAATGAACATTAGGACACAATTCCCTATTCTCCATGCTGGAAAAGTATGTCTGTTCTAAACAATATATCTACAGAATGTTCCGTGAGGCTACAGCTTTCTGAAATAAAGGTCAACCAAGGTCAAGCTTGAGGATCGGATCAGGGAGAGATTAGAACACCCAAATCAGAGAGAAAGGCTGACAATGGCACTGCCGCTTTATGAGCATGCACTTTAACCACCTAGAAACACAACACACAAACACACACACACACACACACACACACACACACACACACACACACACACACACACACACACACACACGATGGGGGACTTCATTGCCATAATATATAGATATGACTATAGCCAATACACTCTTTAATAATCACTACGGAGCTTCCTGGTAAAGAAAACAATCACTCCCTCAATCCCTTCCCCATTCTCTCAATCTCCCCTTCACTACCCTCCTAGGCCTCTCCCTCTCTCGTGTTCCTCCTTCCCTCTATCCTCTCTCTCACTCTCTCATTTTCCTCCTTCCCTCTACCCTCTCTCTCTCTCATTCTCCTCCTTCCCTCTACCCTCTCTCTCGTTCTCCTCCTTCCTCTCCTCCTGCTATCTGTGATGAAATGTGTATTCTATGAAAATGGATAATGACAGATGAGCGTTTAAGAGGGACCCA
>NC_056441.1:82747599-82755099 GCF_018296145.1 Oncorhynchus tshawytscha
GGGGAGAACGAAAGAAAGAACAGGCCGTGACTCGAGTGTTTGAGGTCCTTAATCTTAGAACTACCCCTCCCGGATCCGAGAGACTTGTCATCAACTACACTAATTAGCATAACGCAACGGACAAAAAATCTTACTAGAAAATATTCATATTCATGAAATCACAAGTGAAATATAACGAAACACAGTTTAGCCTTTTGTTAATCACCCTGTCATCTCAGATTTTGAAATGATGCTTTACAGCCAAAGCAAGACAAGCATTTGTGTAAGTTTATCGATAGCCTAGCATAGCATTATGTCCAGCTAGCAGCAGGCAGCTTGGTCACGAAAATCAGAAAAGCAATCATATTAAATTGTTTACCTTTGATAAGCTTTGGATGTTTTCACTCACGAGACTCCCAGTTACACAACAAATGTTCCTTTTGTTCCATAAAGATTATTTTTATAGCCGAAATACCTCCGTTTGTTCTTCACGTTTTGTTTCGAAATCCACCGGAAATTGCGGTCACGACAATGCCGAAAATTATTCCAAATTAGATCCATAATATCGACAGAAACATGGCAAATGTTTTTTATAATCAAGCCTCAAGGTGTTTTTCAAATATCTATTCGATAATATATCAACCGGGACAATTGGCTTCTTAAAACGTTTCCAAAACTGCAAAGATATTGTCTGTGAGTGCCACAGAACTGATGTTACAGAAAAAACCCAGATAAAAATCCAATCAGGCAGTGCCGCATTTTTTGAAACCGCCTCATGGCAATGACTCCTTACATGGCTGTGTAGGAGCTAGGAGTCAGCTTACGTTTTCCACGTTTTCCCCAAGGTGTCTGCAGCATTGTGACGTATTTTTAGGCATATCATTGGAAGATTGACCATAAGAGACTACATCTACCAGGTGGTCGCTTGGTGTCCTCCGTCGCAATTATTGCGTAATCTCCAGCTGCAGTATTTTTCCGTTTGCTTCTGATGAGAAACCAACTGCCACGAATGATTTATCATCGAATAGATATGTGAAAACACCTTGAGGATTGATTCTAAACAAAGTCTGCCATGTTTCTGTCGATATTATGGCGCTAATTTGGAAAAAAGTTTGGCGCTGTAGTGACTGCATTTTCAGTTTTTTTTTTTTGCCAAACGTGATGAACAAAACGGAGCTATTTCTCCTACACAAATAATCTTTTTGGAAAAAATGAACATTTGCTATCTAACTGAGAGTCTCGTCATTGAAAACATCCAAAGTTCTTCAAGGGTAAATAACTTTATTTGAATGCTTTTCTTGTTTTTGTGAAAATGTTGCCTGCTGAATGCTAGGCTTAATGCTATGCTAGGCTATCGATACTCTTACACAAATGCTTGTGTAGCTTTGGTTGAAAAGCATATTTTGAAAATCTGAGATGACAGTGTTGTTAACAAAAGGCTAAGCTTGTGTTTCAATATGTTTATTTCATTTAATTTGCGATTTTCATGAATAGGAAACGTTGCGTTATGGTAATGAGCTTGAGGCTATGATTACGCTCCCGGATACGGGATTGCTCGACACTAGAGGTTAAATGGTGTCAGAGGGGCAGTTTCGAAGGGTTAAAAAGGTCAGATCTTTTCAAAACTTCATATGTGTGATTAGACAACCCCCATGAACTGTAAATCAGTCATGTCTCCCATAAAATTTCAAAGAAAAACTAAATCACACACACACACAGCTTGGAAGGAGGGACACATTGGGGTGCGTAGAGACAGACAGTGCCTGCAATTAGTTACCTTTGTTCGAGCTAAAAAAGAACCGTCAGACCTAGAGTTCTGAAACTTTAGAAACCTGTTCTAGACCTCAGGTCGATAGTGTGTGGTGAGTTACAGGGCTCTAGACGGTTCTCTGACTGAGAAACAGCCTCGTACATTTGCAATAACTTTAATTCATTTTTGCATCACGAAAATGCCGACATTTAGAAATGTTTGCATTGCGACCACCTCTGCCCATATAGATAGACCCCAACATTTCTGTCCGATAGCTCATTCAAGGACCCCGTAGCAAGGCATGGAAAAAAGTGGATTTTCAGCACCAATTAGGGTCTTGCTCGGGCACCAAATTACCTATCGAGCCGAAACTTGGGATTCGGGGTCGCCTCACATAGGCCTACACATAATGTCATAACTGGACCCGCAGCTAGAACGTAACTACGTGTTTTACGTTTTTATCATGGTTTGAACAGAAGGCGTTGTGAATTTTGGGCCAGCTCTGAAGTATGTGATAGTTGGCTTCTAAACGAGTTGGAAAAAGTGGGTTTGGTGTCAGTTTGTATCAGTTTGGTGTCAGAATGATATCTAATTGACTGATGGATGGTGAATTGCTGGTGACTTTTGTCCATTTGCAATATGTTTAAACAGTGAGGTACCATCACCAAAGTGACATTCTGACATCAACCCTAATGAGCGATGGAGAGGAACCAGAATCACTGCCCAGCCATCCCGAGTTCATCGGGCCAGTCAATTTCACATTCCTGCAGGATTTTTGAGCATGCCAAATTTGTGATGGTAAATGCCCATTGAACCATATTGCAAATGCACAGTGCATTTGCAACAGTGAAAAAACATCACCAAATGGACATGATGAAATCAACACAACGAGCGATGGAGAGGAACCACTATCACTGCCCGGCCATCCTGTGTTCATCAGGCCAGTCAATTTTGCATTTCTGCAGGATTTTTGAGCATGACAATTTCGTGATGGTAAATGCCCATTGAAACATATTGAAAATGCACGTGCATTTGCAATATGATTCAACAGTGAAAGAACATCACCAAATGGACATGATGAAATCAACACAACGAGTGATGGAGAGGAACCACTATCACTGCCCGGCCATCCCGAGTTCATCAGGCCAGTCAATTTTGCATTTCTGCAGTATTTTTGAGCATGTCAAATTTGTGATGGTACATGGAAAATGGACATAACTTCCTGATTTGGCATTTTCAAATCTTTCATATTGCATTTGGACATTCTTATGGCATTTGGCCAAAAAAAGTGACTTTTTACTTTGACTTTTGACTTCCTATGAAATCATATTGCAAATGGACAAAACATATGCCTTATGCACAAGTAAAACAAAAAAATGATGATAATAAAATATGACTAAAGTATGTTGATACAGTTCCTATACATGTGTAATTGACACAAAATTCGAAAGAATTTCGAAAACGGTCCAGAAAGCACTTTTGAGTGAAGTTTTTCCCCAAATTTTGCTATTTTTACTTTTGACTTTTGACTTCCTATGAAATGATATTGCAAATGGAGAAAACATATGCCTTATGCACAAGTTTAAAAAAATATATGATACCATCACCACCTTGGGGCGGCCCATCAGGAAGTCCTGGACCCAGTTGCACAGGACAGGATTCAGATACAGGGCCCTGAGCTTAATGATGAGCTTGGAGGATATTGTGGTGTTGAAAGCTGATCTGTAGTCAATGAACAACGCTCTTGCATAGTTATTCCTCTTGTACAGATGGGATAGGGCAGTTTGCAGTGCAATTGTGACTGAATCATCTGTGGATCTATTGAGGCCTAATGCAAATTACAGTGGGTCTAGTGTGCCGGGTAAGGTGGAGGCACTTAAATGATGACAGAAGTGAGTGCTACGGGACGAAAGTCCTTCAGTTCAGTTACCTTTGCTTTTTTTGGGAACAGGAACAATGGTAGACATCTTGAAGCAAGTGGGGACAGCAGACTGGGATAGGGAAAGATTGAATTAGTCCGTAAACACTCCAGCCAGCTGGTCTGCGCATGCTCTAAGGACACGGCTAGGGCTGACGTCTGGTCCGGCAGCTTTGCGAGGGTTAACAAGCTTAAATGTCTTACTCATGTTGGCCACGGAGAACGAGAGCTCACAACCCTTAGACATCGATATCCTCAATTCGGATGAAGAGTGTGTTTAACTTGTCCGGCAGCAAAATGTCGGTGTCCCTGACACATACAGTTGAAGTCGGAAGTTTACATACGCCTTAGCCAAATACATTTAAACTCAGTTTTTCACAATTCCTGACATTTAATCCAAGTAAATATCCCCTGTTTAGGTCATTTAGGATCCCCACTTTATTTTATTAAGAATGTGAAATATCAGAATAATAGCAGAGAGAATTATTTATTTAAGATTTTATTTCTTCATCACATTCCCAGTGGGTCAGAAGTCTACATACACTCAATTAATATTTGATAGCATTATCTTTAAATTGTTTAACTTGGGTCAAACGTTTCAGGTTGCCTTCCACAAGCTTCCCACAATAAGTTTGCTGAATTTTGGCACATTCCTCCTGACAGAGCTGGTGTAACTGATTCAGGTTTGCAGGCCTCCTTGCTCGCACACACTTTTTCAGTTCTGCCCACACATTTTCTATAGGATTGAAGTCAGGGCTTTGTGATGACCACTCCTATACCTGGTCTTTGTTGTCCTTAATTAAGCCATTTTCCCACAACTTTGTAAGTATGCTTGGGGTCATTGTCCATTTGGATGACCCATTTGCATCCACCTTTAACTTCCTGACTGATGTCTTGAGATATTGCTTCAATATATCCTCATAAATTTTCCTACCTCATGATGCCATCTACTTTGTGAAGTGCACCAGTCCCTCCTGCAGCAAAGCACCCACACAACATGATGCTGCCAGCCCCGTCTTATTTTTAATGACAGCCTAGGAACTGAGGGTTAACTGCCTTGTTCAGGGGCAGAATTACAGATTAGTACCTTGTCAGCTGGGGGATTTGAACTTGCAACTTTTGTACCTGTTTCCTCCAGCATCTTCACAAGGTCCTTTGCAGTTGTTCTGGGATTGCACTTTTCGCACCAAAGCACGTTCATCTCCAGGAGACAGAACGCATCTCCTGCCTGAGTGGTATGACGGCTACGTGGTCCCATGCTGTTTATACTTGCATACTATTGTTTGTACAGATGAACGTGGTACCTTCGGACGTTTGGAAATTGCTCCCAAGGATGAACCAGACTTGTGGAGGTCTACAATTTTTTTTCTGAGGTCTTGGCTAATTTCTTTTGATTTTCCCATGATGCCAAGCAAAGAGGCACTGAGTTTGAAGGTAGGCCTTGAAATACATCCACAGATACACCTCCAATTGACTCAAATGATGTCAATTAGCCTATCAGAAGCTTCTAAAGCCATGACATCATTTTCTGGAATTTTCCAAGCTGTTTAAAGGACACAGTCAACTTAGTGTATGTAAACTTCTGACCCACTGGAATTGTGAAACAGTGAATTATAAGTGAAATAATCTGTATAGAATTTCGCGCTCTGCAATTTCACCAGATGTTGTCAAATCTATCCCGTTAACGGGATTTGATCCTTAAGAAGATTTAACAAGTGGAGTGGTTGAAAAACGAGTTTTAATGACTCCAACCTAAGTGTATGTAAACTTCTGACTTCAACTCTTCGTCTCGTATCTGAGCCTTTGAATTGCGACTCCACTTTGTCTCTGTACTGATGTTCTGCCTGTTTGATAGCTTTACGGAATGATATTACTGGACTGTTTGTATTTGACCATATTCCCAGTCACCTTACCGTGGTTAAATATGGTGGTTCGCGCTTTCAGTTTTGCGCGAATGCTGACATCTGGCCCCGTTTCTGGTTTGGATAGGTTTAAACAGTGGGAACAACATCCCCTATACACTTCCTGATTATCCCAGTCACAGTGTCAGTGTAAAAGTCAGTGTTTCTGAGGCTACCCGGATCATATCCCAGTCATTGTGATCAAAACACTTTTAAATCACGGCTCCGATTGGTCAGACCAGCAATGAATAGACTTTAGCACAGGAATTTCTTGTTTGAGTTTCTCCCTATAGGAAGGGAGGAGCAGAATGGATGTGTGATCTGATTTGCCGAATGGAGGGTGGGGGAGGGCCTTGTAACCATCCCGGAAGGGGTAGTAGCCAATGGTCAAGAGTTTTTGATCCGTGAGTGCTACAAGCAATTAGAACTTGGTAGCGTTTTCCTCAGATTTGATTTCTTAAAGTCCCCAGCTACAATAAATGATGCCTCAGGAAATGTGCTTTTCAGTTTGTTAATTAACCTCTCTAGGATATGTGGAGGGAAAATGCAGAGCGCCAAATTCAAATAAATTACTATATAAAATCAAACTTTCATTAAACAGCTGCTATTTGAGCATCTGTGGCCTTTCTGTTATCTTGAATGAGTCTGGACATTCTCCTCTGACCTCTCTCATTAACAAGTTGTTTTAGCCCACAGAACTGCCGCTCACTGAATGTGTGTTGTTTTTCGCACCATTCTCTGTAAACTCTAGAGACTGTAGTGCGTAAAAATCCCAGGAAAGCAGCTGTTTCTGAGATGCTGGAATCACCATGTGCGGCATCAACAATCATACCACGGTCAAAGTTGCTTAGATTACTCATCTTGCCTGTTCTAATGTTTGGTCGAACAACATCTAAAGCTCTCTACTCTATAGACTCTATATATTGAGTTGTAGGCAGCCACATGATTCGCTGTTCGAAGGTAACCTTCCTTGATGAGCTAAATCAGGTCTGTAGAGCTGATGGTGTGACCTATATAATTGTGTGGGATAATGTCAGGTTCCACCATGCTCAAATGGTGCAAGCATGGTTTCAGGCCCAACCACAATTTACCACCCTTTACTTACCCCCATACTCTCCTTTCCTTAACCCGATTGAGGAATTTTTCTCCACTGTAGTTTTTTTCTTTTTTTGTAGCTAATTATTTTTGCTTTTTTTTGTTCAATGATTCCAGTGTGTCTGTAGTATTCTCTCTACTAGTCCTTTTACATTGATGTATTTACGTGTAATGAAACATGTATCATAATGAAACATGTATATACATGTATATTTTGTACTATAATATTTAATGTTTGTACGAACAACTACACAGTGAAACTATCGGTATTTTGTGTGTTGGTGATCTAAATGAATGTTCCTATAGTATTTCATGATAAATGAGTTATTTGAACCAAGTGCAAGTGCAAGGTTTCTTTAAAGATATGAATGCACAATGCTATGTTTTGAACATTGGACAGCCTGTGTTACAAGTGATGACCGTTTTGAGTTTTGTGTCTAGAGTTTTGAAAAATGACCATAAGGTTCTGAAAATAGTGCCAAAGTGATTGTAAAAAATTGTAACGCCGCCGCTTAGATATCAAAAAGCAAAACGCAAAAAACAATCTGGGCTAATAATGTGAGAAATATATACTTAAAGTAATTATTTTTTAAACACTGCAAAGCTGCTTAGGAGCAAGAAACAGAGTGGCCATGTCTATCGGCACCATCTTTTATTACATGTGTGTCTCTGTGTGTGTGTGTGTGTGTGTGTGTGTGTGTGTGTCTCTGTGTGTGTGTGTATGTGTCTGTGTGTGTGTGTGTGCCTGTGTGTGTGTGTATGTGTGTGTGTGTGTGTGTGTGCGCCTCTGTGTGTGTGTGTGTGTGTCTCTGTGTGTGTGTGTCTGTCTGTTTGTGTGTGCGTGTGAGGCGTCGCTC
>NC_056441.1:82757599-82780099 GCF_018296145.1 Oncorhynchus tshawytscha
TCTGTCTCCCTCTCTCTGTCTCCCTCTCTCAGTCTCCCTCTCTCAGTCTCCCTCTCTCTGTCTCCCTATCTCTGTCTCTCTCTCTCTGTCTCCCTCTCTCTGTCTCCCTCTCTCTGTCTCCCTCTCTCTGTCTCTGTCCCCTCTCTCAGTCTCCCTCTCTCAGTCTCCCTCTCTCTGTATCCCTCTCTCTGTCTCCCTCTATCCCTCTCCCCTCTCAGTCTCCCTCTCTCTGTCTCCCTATCTCTGTCTCTCTCTCTCTGTCTCCCTCTCTCTGTCTCCCTCTCTCTGTCTCCCTCTCTCTGTCTCCCCCTCTCTCAGTCTCCCTCTCTCAGTCTCCCTCTCTCTGTATCCCTCTCTCTGTATCCCTCTCTCTCAGTCTCCCTCTCTCAGTCTCCCTCTCTCAGTCTCCCTCTCTCTGTCTCCCTCTCTCTGTCTCTCTATCTCTGTCTCCCTATCTCTGTATCCCTCTCTCTCAGTCTCCCTCTCTCTGTGTCCCTGTCTCTCTGTGTCCCTCTCTCTGTGTCCCTCTCTCTGTGTCCCTCTCTCAGTCTTCCCTCTCTCAGTCTCTCTCTCTCAGTCTCCCTCTCTCGGTCTCCCTCTCTCAGTCTCCCTCTCTCAGTCTCCCTCTCTCAGTCTCCCTCTCTCAGTCTCCCTCTCTCAGTCTCCCTATCTCTGTCTCCCTCTCTCAGTCTCCCTCTCTCAGTCTCCCTCTCTCAGTCTCCTCTCTCAGTCTCCCTCTCTCAGTCTCCCTATCTCTGTCTCCCTCTCTCAGTCTCCCTCTCTCAGTCTCCCTCTCTCAGTCTCCCTCTCTCTGTCTCCCTATCTCTGTCTCTCTCTCTCTGTCTCCGTTCCTCATTCTCCCTCTCTCTGTCTCCCCCTCTCTCAGTATCCCTCTCTCTCAGTCTCCCTCTCTCAGTCTCCCTCTCTCAGTCTCCCTCTCTCAGTCTCCCTCTCTCTGTCTCCCTATCTCTGTATCCCTCTCTCTCAGTCTCCCTCTCTCTGTGTCCCTCTCTCTGTGTCCCTCTCTCTCAGTCTCCCTCTCTCAGTCTCTCTCTCTCAGTCTCCCTCTCTCTGTCTCCCTCTCTCAGTCTCCCTCTCTCTGTCTCCCTCTCTCAGTCTCCCTCTCTCTCAGTCTCCCTCTCTCAGTCTCCCTCTCTCAGTCTCCCTCTCTCAGTCTCTCTCTCTCAGTCTCCCTCTCTCTGTCTCCCTCTCTCAGTCTCCCTCTCTCTGTCTCCCTCTCTCAGTCTCCCTCTCTCAGTCTCCCTCTCTCAGTCTCAGTCCCTCTCTCTGTCTCCCTCTCTCAGTCTCCTCCCTCTCTCAGTCTCCCTCTCTCTGTCTCCCTCTCTCTGTCTCCCTCTCTCAGTCTCCCTCTCTCAGTCTCCCTCTCTGTCTCCCTCTCTCAGTCTCCCTCTCTCTGTCTCCCTCTCTCAGTCTCCCTCTCTCAGTCTCCCTCTCTCTGTCTCCCTCTCTCAGTCTCCCTCTCTCTCAGTTTCCCTCTCTCAGTCTCCCTCTCTTTCTTTTCTGCTGCAGAGTTAGCGTACATGTCTGAAGGGAGGCCTGGTTGTCTTGGTGTGTCGCTGTGATGCATGGGCACATTCCTCCAGGCTTTACAGAGCTAGTAGAGCACAATAAGCACACAGCGGTATTTTAAACCTTAATTAAACTAATTAATTAACTATGTTAATGAATTAATAATCAATCAAATCTGAAGAGTTATTCATCCATGGTGAGCTTTTCACCTGTGTCTTTATCCTCCCTTGTCCCGTATTTCTCTCTTCTACCAGTCTCCTCTATTCTCCATCCCTCTATCTCTCCATCCCACTCTCCTCTCTGGGGTATAGTCAGTAATTACAGTGAAAAGGGGGACATTCCCACCTCCTCTGGTTGAACCAGCCTACACCAGGTGATAAACTCTTCCTGAGGCTCCAGCTATGAATCATTAACCACTTCCTTCTCTGCCTCTCACTTTCTCCTTTTCTTCTGTCAGTCTCCCTCAAATCAGTCTCCCTTTCACTCTCATATATATATATATATATACACGTTCTCTCTCCTATTTTATTATCTCTCTTTCCGTCTTACTGTTCTTAGTCTCTGTCAATCTGTCTCTCAATACATGTGTGCATGCATGCGCGTGTGGAAATTTGTCATCTACTGAAGACTGATGGTTTAGGCCCGATTTAGCCAGGATGAAGATTCAGCTTTGGGTTGCCTGGCAACAGTACTTGGAGGAAAGAATCAAATTAAAAAGCAGAATTCACAACGATTCTCCAGATGTGGAGACTGTGAGACAAAATCTGTGACGGGAATCTAGTTAAAGTAACATTTCAATGAACATTAAATGGCACAACGAATAGACCAAGGGCAGTGTACATGTAGATATGTGTGCAAATGAGCAAACAATTTAAAACCAATATCCCATTATCCAAAATGAGACGGCTTTATTCAAAGACAGCAATGTTTTCCAATAGGATGACGTGATTTCTACAGCGACATAAACAAATCTTTCTTCTGGCCTACGTAAGTGATCAGAGCACGATTACCTAATGATCAGCTTTGAGGAGAGGAATGCTCTGAGATTGACCACACTGTCTTTGAAAGACAATAATATTTTAGCTGATTGTTATTCATAATGCGTTAGTAATAATTTAGTAATTTAGTAATTAGTAATAATTCACGTGGTAAATGAGTTGTACATTAGTTACATTTCACTAACAGATGAGTCCAAATGTTGCCTAAAAAGGCAAGTTGAAAAACATTAAAAAAGATAGCATGTTACGGCACTTAAAACCAGAACATTTGAATGGTAATCGTATCAAGGAATGTTTTACTGCATGAACATCATACCTTGAGAGGGAATCTAAGGTTTTTCTTCGGTGTTTAATGCTGGAAACAAGAAAGGTTAGTTCTGTCAAAGAGCAGAGTAATGATTCCTGATATCAGAAGCTGGCTAAAGCACGCACGCGCACACACACACACACACACACACACACACACACACACACACACACACACACACACACCCACACACACCACACACACCACACGCACACACACACACACACACACACACACACACACACACACACACACACACACACACACACACACACACACACACACACACACACACACACACACACACACACACACACACACACACACACAACCAGCAGGAGCATGCTGGAATGCCTAGATTACACACACCGCCCACGGCCATCATTGAACACCCACTGCTCCCATCACACCACCTAGGAGTGTGTCCCCGGCACTGTCTTCCCCAATTTCCATATAGACAAACTGTACTAACACACTCACACACTCACACACACACACACACACACACACACACACAGATAAATAGACATACACACACAGTCTAATGCTGTTCTCTTTGACATACAAATGAGCCACTTCAAAGGTTTCCTCTGAGAAAGCTTCTGCCTCTGATACCTTAAACAACTCCCCAGTGTCTCTGTCATTCTAACTTCCCTCCACCTCAGCAAAACTACACTGATTGGTCCCTGTGCTGAACCAGTGGAAGTGTGTCTGTGAGTTTGTGTGGAAGGGAGATTCTAACTTATATTAGTGTGCTCATGGTTCGTATAGATATATATATATATATATATATATATATATATATATATATATATATATATATATATATAGAGAGAGAGAGAGAGAGAGAGACAAAGAGAGACTGTCAAATCAAATCACTGACAGAGGAACAGAAAGAGAATAAAAGGGGGAGTGTGATGAACGATAGTTGAATGAATTTCAACTTTAAACCAATGGGAATGGAGTGGTGGAGGTTAAACTACACAGCCCACAGGAGGGGAAAGATAGTGGAGTGGTGGAGGGATACCATAGTTAACCTACACAGCCCACAGGAGGGGAAAGCTAGTGGAGTGGTGGAAGGATACCATGGTTAACCTACACAGCCCACAGGAGGGGCAAGGTGAATGAGTGGTGGAAGGATACCATGGTTAGCCTCCACAGCCCACAGGAGGGGAAAGATAGTGGAGTGGTGGAGGGATACCATAGTTAACCTACACAGCCCACAGGAGGGGAAAGCTAGTGGAGTGGTGGAAGGATACCATGGTTAACCTACACAGCCCACAGGAGGGGCAAGGTGAATGAGTGGTGGAAGGATACCATGGTTAACCTACACAGCCCACAGGAGGGAAAAGGTAAATGAGTGGTGGAAGGATACCATGGTTAACCTACACAGCCCACAGGAGGGAAAAGGTAAATGAGTGGTGGAAGGATACCATGGTTAATCTACACAGCCCACAGGAGGGGCAAGGTGAATGAGTGGTGGAAGGATACCATGGTTAACCTACACAGCCCACAGGAGGGAGGTTTACTTTAATACTTTATGACTTGGGCCAATGATGACTCAATAGTCTAGTAACGCTTCCCTATCTCTGTGTAATTCTCCAAGAATATCCAGAGTAGACACAACCCTGAGAGGCAACCCTGAGAAGACAATAGAACAGGCATTAGCCCCAGAAAACTGCAGGTTGAGTTCTGGAACACCGTAGGGTGAGTTCTGGAACAATGCAGTGCAGGGGAGTTCTGGAACACGGCAGGGTGAGTTCTGGAACACGGCAGGGGGAGTTCTGGAACACTGCAGGGGGAGTTATGGAACACCGTAGGGTGTGTTCTGGAACAATGCAGCGCGAGTTCTGGAACACGGCAGGGTGAGTTCTGGAACACGGCAAGGGGAGTTCTGGAACACTGCAGGGGGAGTTCTGGATCACTGCATGGGGAGTTCTGGAACACTGCACTGGGGAGTTCTGGAACACTGCAGGGGAGTTAGGGGGTGTTCTGGAACACTGCAGGGGGAGTTATGGAACACTGGAACACAGGGGGTGTTCTGGAACACTGCAGGGGAGTTCTGGGACACTGCAGGGGGAGTTATGGAACACTACAGGGGGTGTTCTGGAACACTGCAGGGGGAGTTTCTGCAGGGGGAGGGACACTGCAGGGGGAGTTCTGGGACACTGCAGGGGGAGTTCTGGAACACTGACACAGGGGGTGTTCTGGAACACTGCAGGGGGAGTTCTGGAACACTGCAGGGGGAGTTCTGGGACACTGCAGGGGGAGTTATGGAACACTGCAGGGGGAGTTCTGGGACACTGCAAGAGGGTTTCTGGAACACTACAGGGTGCAACACTACAGGGTGGAACACTGTGCCACCGGTGGCAATAAAACTCTAGACCTCACTCAGTTTTATTCTTTCTACGCAGCTGTTTCTGTTTCAGTTAATGAGTGTGTTTAAACCTACATTTTGAATTGATGATCATTAGCAGCTGTTTGATAAAATTGTTTAATCATACACCTGACTATATGCCTACAAAATCCCTGACTTTGTGCAAGTGTACCTAGAAGAATTGATGCTGTTTTGAGGGTAGGAAAGGGTAATCACACCAAATATGGATTTGGTTAAGATGTTTCTTCTGTTCACTCACTTTCCATTTAGTTAATTGATGAATATAATCTATTAACATGTCTATTTTTGAAACATTCTTTCTTTACAGCATTTTTTCACACCTACAGTACATAAAACGTTTGCAGAGTTCTGTTTACAGTTGAAGTCAGAAGTTGACGTACACCTTAGCCAAATACATTTAAACTCAGTTTTTCACAATTTTTGAAATTTAATCCAAGTAAAAATGCCATGTCTTAGGTCAGTTAAAATCACCACTTTACTTTAAGAATGTGTAATGTCAGAATAATAGTAGAGAGAATTATTTATTTCAGCTTTTATTTCTTTTATCACATTCCCAGTGGGTCAGAAGTTTACTTAAACTCAATTAGTATTTGGTAGCATTGTCTTTAAATTGTTTAACTTGGGTCAAACGTTTCGGGCAGCCTTCCACAAGCTTTCCACAATAAATTGGGTGAATTTTAGGCCCATTCCTCCTGACAGAGCTGGTGTAACTGAGTCAGGTTTGTAGACCTCCTTGCTCGCATACGCTTTTTCAGTTCTGCCCACAAATTTTCTATGGGGTTGAGGTAAGGGCTTTGTGATGGCCACTCAAATACCTTGACTTTGTTGTCCTTAAGACATTTTGCCACAACTTTGGAAGTATGCCTGGGGTCATTGTCCATTCAGAAGACCCATTTGTGAACAAGCTTTAACTTCCTGACTGATGTCTTGAGATGTTGCTTCAATACATCCACGTAATTTTCCTAACTCATTATGCCATCTATTTTGTGAAGTGCACCAGAACCTCCTACAGCAAAGCACCCACACAACATGTTGCTGCCAACCCCATGCTTCAAGGTTGAGATTGTGTTCCTCGGCTTGCAATCCTCCCCCTTTTTCCTCCAAACATAGCAATGGTCATTATGGCCAAAAAGTTCAATTTTTTACAACAGACCAGAGGACATTTCTCCAAAAAGTAGATTCTTTGTCCCCATGTGCAGTTGCAAACCGTAGTCTGTTTTTTTATGACGGTTTTGGAGCAGTGGCATCTTCCTTGCTGAGCGGCCTTTCAGATTATGTCGATATAGGACTCGTTTTACTGTGGAAATAGATACTTTTGTACCTGTTTCCACCAGCAATTTTCACAAGGTACTTTGCTGTTGTTCTGGGATTGATTTGCACTTTTCGCACCAAAGTACGTTCATCTCTTGGAGACAGAATGCGTCTCCTTCCTGAGCAATATGACATCTGCGTGGTCCTGTGGTGTTTATACTTGCGTGCTATTGATTGTACAGATAAACGTGGTACCTTAAACCGTTTGGACATTTTTCCCAAGGATGGACCAGGTCTACAATTTTTTATCTGATGTCTTGGCTGATTTGTTTTTATTTTCCGATGATGTCAAGCAATGAGTCACTGAGTTTGAAGGTAGGCCTTGAAAAACATCCACAGGTACACCTCCAATTGAATCAAATTATGAGAAGCTTCTAAAGCCATTAAATAATTTTCTGGAATTTTCCAAGGTGTTTAAAGGTACAGTAAAGTTAGTGTATGTACACTTCTGACCCACTGGATTTGTGATACAGTGAAATAATCTGTCTGTAAACAATTGTTGGAAAAATGACTTGTGTCATGCACAAAGTAGATGTCCTAACTGACTTGCCAAAACTATAGTTTGTTAACAAGAAATTTGTGGAGTGGTTGAAAAATGAGTTTTAATGACTCCAACCTAAGTGTATGTAAACTTCCGACTTCAACTGTAGTTGTTTGGCGCACCAGTTTGAGTGTGTCAAGATTTGCATGACTGCTGGGTTTTTCATGCTCAACAGTTTCCCATGTGTATCAAGAATTGTCCACCCCCCAAAGGATATCCAATCACCTTGACACACCTGAGGGAAGAATTGGAGTCAACACTGTCCAGCATCCCTGTGGAATGGTTTAGACATCTGTCCATGCCCCGACGAATTGAGGCTGCTGTGAGGGCAAAAAGGGGTGCAACTAAATATTAGGAAAGTGTTTCTTAGGTTTTGTACACTCAGTGTACATTACCATGGCAATCCAGCTGCAGTTTATAGAACGTTCCACATTAACGTGGTAATTGCATCACAATACCAGGCAGCCATTGCAATTTTACACATACCCATGAGTTTACCAGTATAATTGCCATGGTAATAGCTTCCAAGCCTGTTCTATTTCTATGACATATACACCCAGCATATAAGCTGCTTCTAATTTTGTATGACTTTTTTTAATCAAATATCCTAGTGCCTAATCACTTTACCCCTGCCTACGATGTACAGATCTACCTCAAATGATCCCATGCAGTTTGGGTTTAGGGTGAACCACTCGACAGAGAAAGCATGTTGCTATCTCCTAGAGATGAACAGGGCCATGATGGATAAAGGAGGCATGGTAGGGGTGGTGTTCTTCCACCTACGGAAGGCGTTTGACACCATCAACTATAAATGCATTCTCTTCAAACTCTCCAGTTTTAACCTCTCGCAAAAGGACTAGATGGAGTCCTATGTAGCAGACCGGGACCAATGCGTCAATGAACAATGACCTGTCACCACCAAGGAGGGGCAACAAAGCCCCCCTGGAGTCCATCCTTGGGCCCCTGTTGTTCAGCCTATATATGAATGACCTCTGTGAGCCAGGGAGTGGACCTGCTGACAGGTCATCTATGGAAAGGAAGCAGCTGCTACGTTTTTCTGTACACATTCTTTTTCTCAAACAATAACAACCATAAATAAACAAAAGACAATAAACAGATGAACACACATTTCAACAAACATCAATTGTATCACACCTGCTCAGACCCATATGTTGCCACCACAACCATACACATCATCCATGTCTCACTACCACAATCCCCTCATCCTTCAGCCCCTGGAATTTCCCAGTGCTTGTGGCACTCTATGCCATATGGCCTCAAATTTACACTGTTCTATGTTTCTCCATAGCCCATACCTTTTCAATATTCAAATAATACATTTCATTCATCAAAGTGATGAAGTGTCATAGTGATGAAGGATATTTCAATTTTCGTTTTTTCAAAATCATTGGTGAGAAAAGTATGGTCCACCCCATTGGGTATCTCACTTCACCCCTATATGTGGTCCGTTTAAAGACACTAGGCATATGGCGCACGTAGGGTTGCAAAGGGTCGTAAACTTTCCCGTAAATTTACGTAATTTTTCTGGACATTTTCAATGGGAAGTTAATGAAATGGGAAATTTGGAAATGTTGTTTAAATTCATCAAAACAATTAATTATAACAGTGAACCTTTCTTTGTGGGATACACATAAGGCAATTCTAGGTCTTGTGGCACATTTTGGCTAAACTATCCCCAATTCAATGGAATTGCAACCCTCTGCATGCACAGTGGATTCTTCTGTCACATGTACAGCTGATTCTCAAGATCTTGCACACTAATGAGATGCTATTGAGCCCACACTACTACACTGTCTGAGCCAAGGACTACATGCTTTCTGGTAACTTTTGATTACAATACTGGGCGTGGTAAATATATTTTATACGACATACATGAATTTTGTTAACTAGTAAATAGTAGCCTACAGTAAAGTGGGTTTAAATCATTTCTAACTTGTTAACAATTTCTGCTAGTTAGTTTTTGCTACCATGTGGGTTTTAGCTTGCTTGAGTCTGCTAATTGAGTGTTATTTCACCTGTTTCCATACATGTTTCATTTTAAAACATTTATCTTACAAAGGAGTTGTTTAATCTAATTGCTTAACTATTTATCTGTACATGGAATTGTTTTTGTTGGTTTTTTACAAGTTTTTCTTCTAATCTGTACAGGAAAATGCCACGGGCACTATCTGACATTTGGAGACATTTCACTGCAGCTAATGTAGAAGGAAAAGCTGTGTACATTTGCAAATACTGTGCCAAATCATATGTGAAGAATGCAACCATGATGCAGAATCATCTGGCCAAGAGCATAAAGTTCCCTCAGTGCTCAAAACAAGCAACCTCGGACAAAAGTCCCTCTACTTCTATTCGAGGTGAAAATGATGAATCAGACACCTTACCGATAGAAACAGCTCATGGTCCTCCTGGAATCAGAAGTTGTTTTAACTTAATGGAGTAACGTAGTCAGAGGAATGCTGATGAATGTCTTACTCGAGCTGTGTATGCAACTGGGTCACCTCTGATGCTCACAGGCAATGTATATTGGAAGAGATTTCTGAATGTTCTTCACACAGCATACACCCCTCCAAACAGACATGCTTGATCTACTCATTTTCTGAATGCAGAGTTCAACAGAGTTCAAGTGAAGGCAAAGCAAATCATAGAGAAAGCAGAATGTATTACAATCATCTATTGATGGGTGGTCAAATGTTCATGGGCAAGGAATAATTAACTACATCTTCTTCACCCCTCATCCAGTATTCTACAAGAGCACAAGGGACAACAGACACACCGGTCTGTACATTGCAGATGAGCTGAAGGCAGTCATCAATGACCTTGGACCACAGAAGGTATTTGCACTGGTGACAGACAATGCTGCGAACATGAAGCCTGCTTGGTCTAAACTAGAGGAGGCTACCCTCACATCAGACTCACTGGCTGTGCTGCTCATGCATTGATTCTGCTCCCCAAGGACATCATGGCACTGAAAACAATGGATAAACTCTACAAGAGAGCCAAGGAAAATGTATGTGAAGGTTCATCAAATTATAGGATTAATCTACCTCATCAAGCAAAGTGAGAAGAATAAGAGCACCACATTGAAGCTCCCCAGCAACACCC
Organism: Oncorhynchus tshawytscha; assembly: GCF_018296145.1. Classification (NCBI taxonomy): domain Eukaryota; kingdom Metazoa; phylum Chordata; class Actinopteri; order Salmoniformes; family Salmonidae; genus Oncorhynchus; species Oncorhynchus tshawytscha. The sequence goes on from NC_056441.1 coordinate 82,767,808, forward strand.
ATTGGGGTGGTGTTGTCATCATGTATGACAGTCTCCTGGCGGGGAAGGAGTCTCTCCAAGAAATTACCATATCACAGTCTGCCAATATGGACAGCCCCATCAAGAGGATCCTCATGGATGATGTATTTTGGGAGAAAGTGGTAAGCAACCTGAAACTCCTGAAACCTATAGCAGTAGCCATTGCATGGCTTGAGGGAGACAATGCCATATTGTCTGATGTTCAGACACTGCTTGGAGGTGTAAGAGAAGAAATGTGTACTGCCCTTCCCACTTCACTGTTGCTCCAAGCAGAGGAAACTTCAGTTCTGAAATACATAAAGAAGCGTGAAGACTTCTGCCTGAAGCCCATTCAAGTACATGTTGGACCCCAAGTATTCTGGCAAGACCATCCTGTCTGGTGCAGAGATCAACAAGGCCTATGGTGTCATCACTACCGTGTCTCGCCACTTTGGCCTGGATGAGGGCATGGTTCTTGGCAGTCACACACACCAAGCATGCATCTGCAACGAACCATCCTCAACAAGATTGGAAAGTGAAGATGAGGCCTCAGGGTCTGACGTTCAAGAGGTGGACATTGAGGAGGTCCAGGGACAAGACATGGAAACCTAAAAGGGAGACAACCAAATGATGTCTACTTATGATGAGGTTACAGGTTTATGTTTCTGTCTCCATATGATATGGTAAATATATCCAATGCAAATAAACATCTACATTTAAATGGTATTAATATTAATGTGCATATATTGCCGTTAATCCCCATATATTCCTGTTAATTCCCATATATTCCCGTTATTTCCCACGCAAAGTTTCCACCTCTGAATATTCCCCAAAATGTGCAACCCTAGTCGCACGTCACTACTTCACAGGAGAAGCATTTACATGTTACATAATTCTTTTTACAATCAAAATCCATTTTTGGCAGAAATGTCTTCTGGAACTTGTGATCTGTCATGTGCCTTAATAGCAAATGCACATGCCATCTTTAAATACGAATACAAGTGTTAAATTACGAGCCTAATTGGTTTAGCCAAGTATAAGTACAGGAACCTTCCCACTAGCCATGATTGGCTTAGATAGTGGATGGGCTGAAAATGCAGAGAGATGAGTTTGGATTGGTCTGCCATGTAGCGCGCTTCTATCTATAACATGAGCTGCTCCGTATGTGTGGATAATCTTTTCTACTGCAGATTTATTTTAAATATATCACGAAGAACTACTTTCTGAAGGACGATCGTGCCATGCTGACTCTCTGATTCTGAAAAGAAATCAGGCTATGAGGAAAACCTGATTTAGGTCAAAACATTTTCATTGAACCAGACATTGTGGAGTCTTCTGATGACAGTGGGTGGGAAGAAATGGTGTCGTTGTCACAGAAGAAGTTGACTGAGTTTAGAAATCAGTGGAATGCCCAGTGGAATCAGAGAGATGATTGCCAAATGTGGATAGAGTCCAAAAGAGAACACAGAAGGCTGTTGTATAAAACACCTGTCGCCTGATTACATCTTCAAACTAAGGGCAACCATTGCATACATGACGTAGAGAGAGAAGAGTTCATTCATGTGTACGGGTAAGAGTCAACCTACATTTTCAGATATTATACATTTCTAATTTTGTCAGAAAGTCATTTTCATTGCAAGTTTACGTGTAAAGCATACTGCTATCTAGCTAGCTACATGTCTAAACAAAAGACTCCACTATGCAAGTAACCAAGTCACTGTAACGTTTAAACCTTCTGTGTCCTGTGAATGTGACAAATATCATTTGATTGTATTTGACATAGTGTGTATTTACCAGAGACAATAATGTGAAGAACAACATGACCATCACAAAAGTCAGATTAGGATATAGGCCAAGGACTAGATAAAGTGTATTTTTAATACTACTTTTTGGTACTACTGTCATCACTTTTAGTCTTGAAATCTTTGGTTGTTTACTACACTGTTAATCCTTAAAGAGATGGGTGGGGCTTAAGAGGTTGTGAACGATTCTGAATGGATGTAGACAAAAAAGATCTCTCCAATAGGTGTACCAAGACATTAACAGGCCATTTTTTTCATAAGTGGGGCTACAAGTTTATCAACTTTCATAGAAGAACTACTTTCCCATTGTTCCTCAACTGCACTGAACGATATTACATTTTGTAGCTCGGAGTATTTACTTTTATTCAATGTAAAAAACACAATTTCAAATGTTGCTAGATTGGACCGAACCCAGGTGGTGGGTCACATATGTCACGTCTTGAAATATACAGGTAGACAGATTAAAAGTACATTTACATTGTAAAACTTCTAACTCCGCCTATAACGTTTGCACATAACATTCCCAGAAGGCATGAATTATTAAGTCCTTGTTAGTTTTATACTTCAGAAATGACTCTGCTGTTGTGCTGTAGAATTTGTAATTTTGTTTAAAAAATTGCTTGTATTCAACATTCAAAACATTAGTTTATACTCGATTAAGCATAGATTTTCATTAACTGTAATTTCATTTGTTAATTAAGTATCAACACTCCATCTTGTGCCAATATCAGTTATATTTACGTCTTGGTTACCGGTTACCATATTTTATAATTATGTTCTGGAAATCATTTTATTTCCAATTACCACGTACGTCATTTACGGTTTCTATGCCTTTAGTTTTCCATGTGGGCCAATTTATCAGTGAATTCTTAAAAGACATCCAAGGATTGCTTCATATGGGTGTGCTTTTAGGGAACGATATTGTGGAATCCGTTGAATTTTCTTCCATGTTGTTAACGTGTTCTTAACTATGAAGTTCTTAATGTGAAAAGATGATCTTCATTGCATTTAATAATATGTCGTAAGTTAAAGCCTTGGGTGGCGAGTTGATACAATTACAAATCTGTTTAAAACCACCTTATATGAGTTGTATTTGCCCATATGAAGTATGTTATGGTTGGCTATACTTTTTTTAAACAATGTCTTTGGGTGGGGTAATTGGTGTTACCAAAAATACATTTAAAAACATTGGGTGCAATGCCATTTTAAAGAGGTTTAATTCTACCTGTACGATTCATGGGGAGATTATAACATTTAGTTAGATCTTTTTTTATGTTGTTGTGTAATGGGATAAAGTGAACATACTTTATGGAAAATGAATCACAATTGCTCAAGGACTCCTGTCTCACCCTAAATGTGGGGATAACAGTGACCATGTATTTTCCCATCATTCAAAAGCAGCAGGTCTAACCCCGACATCCTCAGACACGACCAACAGATCAACCCCGACATCCTCAGACACGACCAACAGATCAACCCCGACATCCTCAGACACGACCAACAGATCAACACCGACATCCTCAGACATGACCAACAGATCAACCCCGACATCCTCAGACATGGCCAACAGATCAACCCCGACATCCTCAGACAGGGCCAACAGATCAACCCCGACATCCTCAGACAGGGCCAACAGATCAACCCCGACATCCTCAGACACGGCCAACAGATCAAAACAGACATCCTCAGACATGACCAACAGATCAACCCCGACATCCTCAGACACGGCCAACATCAGATCAACCCCGACATCCTCAGACAGGACCAACAGATCAACCCCGACATCCTCAGACAGGGCCAAAAGATCAGATCCTCAACCCAAAAGACATCCTCAGACACGACCAACAGATCAACCCCGACATCCTCAGACAGGACCAACAGATCAAAACGACATCCTCAGAACAGCAAAAGATAAACCTTGATCCTTGATCCTCAGACTTCAAAAAGCATTAACAAAATTACAAACTCAATCAGATACAGCCTAGCCACATTTCCAGGATAACAGAAACCCTCTCCATCCTCAGAATGTTCTTGCACAGATCAACCCTCCCATCCTCCAGGGCATCAACAGATCTGCTCACAAACATCCTGAGATAGGGCCAAAAGATCAACCTTTCAAATCCTCAGACAAAGAAGACAGAAAAACACTGCCACCACTCCAATATAATCACCAAGTTCAAACCTGTTTATGTTACAATTTCATTCTGTTCTCAGACGTCTGACTGGTTTACAAGATAACTCACAGTCTAGCACCTCCACCTCTGGTTTGATTTATTAACATCCTGAGGGTCTTTTTTAAACCTTCTGCTCCAAGAAAAATAGCTGGGTAACAAGAGCCTCCACCAGGAGGGACTGTAGCATCCCCAATTGGCCTTCTCATTCAAAGTGGCTAAGACATGGAATGGCCTTCCTTCTGTTCTGAAAACATCATGTTTTTGTTGTGCAAAGTCCCTGCCAAATAAATGTAATACATAAATAAAGTATCATGTATCCCTTCACATTAATATGATATTGGTAATCCTTCTAGATGTATCTAGCTTCATTTTTGTGTTTTATTTCTCCTGTGTTTATTGTTTTTTGTTTGTTTAACTATGCATAGTTGGCAAAGAGCTTGTATGTAGTACTTCACTGTAAGGTGTTGTATTGTAAACAAAAGATGTGAACAGGGAATGAATTTCTCGCTCAAAGGAGTCATGTTTCTCCCAAAAACAAGCTCTAGTTTCAACCTCAGCCATCCTTAGCCAATCCCTTCACTTAATCCTGTTTCGTTATCCTCAGACTGTGCCAACAGACAACATGCTGACATCCACAGACACACAAACAGATCAAACACACACATCCTCTTTAATAAAGAGAATTAGCCCGACATCCTGGCACAGCTCTCTGAGACACTCTTCTGACATCCTTTACCGCCAAAATGATTTAACCATAAATCCTCAGACAGGGCCAACAGATCTCTCCTGCCTTCCTAAATGCACAACAGAGAGAACATGTGACATCCAAGAGAGGGTGAACAGAGAAATAACATGACATGGGAGAGGGGTGAAAGAGAGAGAACATGTGAGAGAGAGGGGTGAACAGATCAAGAGAACATCCTCAGACAGGGCCAACAGATCAGAGAGAACATCCTCAGACAGGGCCAACAGAGAGAACATGTGAGAGAGAGAGGGGCCAACAGAGAGACAGCCAACAACAACCCCGACATCCTCAGACAGGGTGAACAGATCAGAGAACATCCTGAGACAGATCAAGACACAGGGTGACATCCTCAGACAGAGCCAACAGATCAAGACATCCTCAGAGGGGCCAACAGAGAGAGACATCCTCAGACAGGGGCCAACAGATCAGAGAACATCCTGAGATCCTCAGACAGGGCCAACAGATCAACCCCGACATCCTCAGACAGGAGAACAGATCAACCCTCACATCCTCAGACAGGGCCAACAGATCAAGAACATCCTCAGAGAGGGCCAACAGATCAAGAGACATCCTGTGAGAAATAGACCAACAGATCAAGAGAACATCCTCAGGGAGAGGGGCCAACAGATCAGAGAACATCCTCAGACAGAGGGGCCAACAGATCAACCCCGACATCCTCAGAGAGGGCCAACAGATCAACCCCTACATCCTCAGACAGAGGGCCAACAGATCAGGAGAGACATCCTCAGACACGGCCAACAGATCAACCCCGACATCCTCAGACAGGGCCAACAGATCAACCCGACATCCTCAGACAGGGCCAACAGATCAACCCAGACATCCTCAGACAGTGGGAAGGGGTCAAGAGAGGAGACAGAGGCCAACAGATCAATCCTCTCCAGACAGGGCCAACAGATCAACCCCGACATGAGAGACACGGCCAACAGATCAACCCCGACATCCTCAGACAGGGCCAACAGATCAACCCCGACATCCTCAGACACGCCAACAGATGAACCCTGACATCCTCAGACAAGGCCAACAGATCAACCCCGACATCCTCAGACACGGCCAACAGATCAAAACAGACATCCTCAGAGGGACCAACTGATCAACACTGACATCCTCAGACACGACCAACAGATCAACCCCGACATCCTCAGACACGGCCAACAGATCAACCCCGACATCCTCAGACACGACCAACAGATCAAAACAGACTCAGAACCTGGTAAAGAGATCAACCCTCACATCCTCAGACACGGCCAACAGATCAAAACAGACATCCTCAGACAGACCAACTGATCAAACATCCTCAGAGGGACCAACAGATCAACCAGAACATCCTGAGAGACAGGGCCAACAGATCAAGAACATCCTCAGACACGGCCAACAGGTCAAAAAACATCCTCAGAGAGAAAACAGACCCTACATCCTGAAAGAGACAGATCAACATGTGAGAGGGAGACAGGACCAACAGATCAACATCCTCAGACAGAGAGAGAACATCCTCAGACACGACCAAAGATCAAGACATCCTCAGACATGACCAACAGATCAAGACATCCTCAGACAAGCCAACAGATCAACCCGACAGGGAGAGGGGACCAACAGATCAAGAACATCCTCAGACACGGCCAACAGATCAAACATCCTCAGACAGAGCCAACAGATCAACCCTCGACATCCTCAGACAGGCCAACAGATCAAAACAGACATCCTCAGACAGGGCCAACTGATCAAACATCCTCAGACAGCCAACAGATCAACCCCGACATCCTCAGACAGGACCAACAGATCAAGACATCCTCAGACACGGCCAACAGATCAACCCCGACATCCTCAGACAGGACCAACAGAGAACCCCGACATCCTCAGACAGGACCAACAGTCAAAAGGACTCAGAACAGGCCATAAACCTTGAGATCCTCAACTTCAAAAAGCACTTAACAAAATTACAAACTCAATCATATACAGCCTAGCCAATTTCCAGGATAATCGGAAACTCTCTCTCCATCGTGGCTTCCAGAATGTTCTTGAGGACATGAGAGGGAGATGGTGAAAGTGAGAGAGACAGAGAGAGATGACATCATCAGACACGGCCAACAGCTCACAAACATGTGAGATATCCCTGAAACCTTTCAAATCACTCTACAAAGAAGACAGAAAAACACTGCCACCACTCCAATATAAGCAAGTTCAAAGTTTATGTTACAAATTTCATTCTGTTCTCAGAGCCTGAGTTTACAAGATAAGGGAAAGGGTCTAGAACCTCTGGAGAATATTAACATAGAGGGTATTTTAAAGAGAGAAAAAGCTCACAGAACAGAGCCTGTGAGGAGAGAACTGAGATGGGAATTGGCCTTCTCAAAAGACTAGAAGAACATGGAATGGGAGAGGGTGAAATAATCACCAAGTGCAAAACCTGAGAAATAAATGTTACATAAAGAAATTCATGTATCCCTTGATTGGATATTGGTAACTAGATGTATCTAGCTTCATTTTTGTGTTTTATTTCTCCTGGTTTATTGTTTTTTGTTTGTTTAAGAATGCATAGTTGGAAAAGAGGGTGTATGAGTAGGAGACTGTAAGGTGTGATTGTAGACAAAAGATGTGAACAGGGAATGAAAGAAAGGACATGAGAGGGAAGCCTTCTGGTTTCAAAGCTCTGGAGAGAGAGAGAGAGGGAATCCTGTTTCGTTATTACTAGGCTCTGTGAAAACATCAGAATATGTGAGAAATAGAGGGGTGAAAGAAACACAACATTAATAAAGGATCAGGGGTGAACCCTTCACAGAACATGAGAGTGGGAGACTCTTGAATGTAGAGCTAAAGTGATTTATTTTACCTGTGTTTATTGTTTTTCCCAGTCTCTTGTTTAAATGCATAGAGGGAGAGAACATTGAGTGCAAGAGAGAAGGTGTGAGAAGGACAAGGGGTGAACAGAGGAATGAACATGTGAGTGGGAGAGGGGTGAAGAGAGAGAGAGAGAATGTCAGAGTGGGAGAGGGGTGAAATCCTGAGAGATTACTAGGCTCTGTGAAGAGAGAGAGACATGTGTGAGAGAGAGAGAGGGTGAACGAGAGAGAGAACATGTGAGAGAGAGAGGGGTGAAAGAGAGAGGACATGAGAGGGAGAGGGGTGAACACTCTTCTGAGAGAGAAAGTGAGAGAGAGAGGGGTGAAAAGAGAGAGAACATGTGAGAGGGAGAGAGGTGAAAGTGAGAGAGAGAGAGAGAGAACATGTGAGAGAGAGAGGGGTGAACGAGAGAGAGAACATGTGTGGGAGAGAGGGGTGAAGAGAGAGAGAGAACATGTGAGAGAGAGAGGGGTGAGAGAGAGAACATGTGAGTGGGAGAGGGGTGAACGAGAGAGAGAACATGTGAGTGGGAGAGGGGTGAAAGAGAGAGAGAGAGAAAATGTGAGAAATAGAGGGGTGAAAGAGAGAGAGAGAACATGTGAGAGGGAGAGGGGTGAACGAGAGAGAGAACATGTGAGGAGAGGGGTGAGAGAGAGAGAGAGAGAAGAGAGAGTGGTGAAAGGAGAGGGTGAGAGAGGAGAGAGAGAGAGAGAACATGTGAGTGGGAGAGGGGTGAAGAGAGAGAGAGAGAGAATATGTGAGAAAGAGAGGGGTGAGAGGAGAGAGAGAGAGAGAATGTGTGAGTGGGAGAGGGAGAGAGAGAGAGGGTGAGAGAGAGAGAACATGTGAGTGGGAGAGGGGTGAGAGAGGAGAGAGAGAGAGAATGTGAGTGGGGAGGGGTGAGAGAGGAGAGAGAGAGAGAGAGAGAGAGGGGAAAGAGAGAGAGACATGAGAGGGAGAGAAAGTGAGAGAGAGAGAGAGAGAGAGAGGGGTGAAAGAGAGAGGACATGAGAGGGAGAGTGGTGAAAGTGAGAGAGAGAGAGAGAGAGAGAGAGAGAGAGAGAGAGAGTGAGAAAGGGGTGAAAGAGAGAGGACATATGAGAGGGATAGTGGTGAAAGAGAGAGAGAGAGAGAGAGAGAGAGAGAGAGAGGGGTGAAAGAGAGAATATGTGAGAAATAGAGGGATGAAAGAGAGAGAGAACATGTGAGAGGGAGAGGGGTGAAAGAGAGAGAGAACATGAGTGGGAGAGGGGTGAAAGAGAGAGAGAGAAGAGAATGGGTGAGAGGAGGGAGAGAGGGTGAAAGAGAGAGAAGTGAGAGAGGGGAGAGAGAGAGAGGAGATGAGAGAGAGAGGGTGAGAGAGGAGAGGGGAGAGAGAGAGAATGTGTGAGTGGGAGAGGGGAGAGAGAGAGGAGAGAGAGAGAGAGAAATGTGGGGAGAGTGGGAGAGAGGGTGAGAGAGGAGAGAGGGAATGTGTGGGTGAAAGAGAGAAGAGAGAGAGAAATGGGAGAGGGGTGAAAGAGAGAGAACATGTGAGAGGGAGAGGGGTGAAAGAGAGAGAGAACATGTGAGTGGGAGAGGGTGAAAGAGAGAGAGAAATGTGGGAAAGAGGGAGGGGTGAAAGAGAGAGAGAGAGAGAGAGAGAGAGAGAGAGAGAGAGAGAGAGCAGAGAGAAGGAGAGAAAGGGGTGAAAGAGAGAGGACATATGTGAGAGGGATAGGGTGAAAGAGAGAGAGAGAGAGAGAGAGAGAGAGAGGGAAAGGGGTGAAAGAGAGAATATGTGAGAAATAGAGGGATGAAAGAGAGACAGAACATGTGAGAGGGAGAGGGTGAACGAGAGAGAGAACAGGGGTGAAAAGAGTGAGGAGAGGGGAGTGGTGAAAGAGAGAGAGAGAGAAAAGAGAGAGAGAGAGGGGTGAAAGAGAGAACATGTGAGAAGGGAGAGGGGTGAAAGAGAGAGAGAACATGTGAGTGGGAGAGGGGTGAAAGAGAGAGAGAGAGATGAGAGGAGAGAGAGGGGTGAAAGAGAGAGAGAACATGAGAGAGGAGAGGGGTGAGAGAGAGAGAGAGAGGAGAGAGAGGAGAATGTGAGAAATAGAGGGGTGAGAGAGAGAGAGAGAGAGAGAGAGGAGAGAGAGAGAGCACGTGAGAAGGAGAGGGGTGAAAGAGAGAGAGCAAATATGTGAGTGGGAGAGGGGTGAGAGAGAGAGAGAGAGAGAGAGAATGTGTGAGTGGGAGAGGGGTGAGAGAGGAGAGAGAGAGAGAGAGAATGTGTGAGTGGGAGAGGGGTGAGAGAGGAGAGAGAGAGAGAGAATGTGTGAGTGGGAGAGGGGTGAGAGAGAGAGAGAGAGAGAGAGGGGTGAAAGAGAGAGGACATGAGAGGGAGAGTGGTGAAAGTGAGAGAGACAAGAGAGAGAGAGAGGGAAAGGGGTGAAAGAGAGAGGACATGAGAGGGAGAGTGGGAAAGTGAGAGAGTGAAAGAGAGAATATGTGAGAAGAGAGAAAGGGGTGAAAGGGAGAGGACATATGAGAGGGATAGTGGTGAAAGAGAGAGAGAACAGAGAGAGAGGAGAGAGAGGGAAAGGGGTGAAAGAGAGAATATGTGAGAAATAGAGGGGTGAAAGAGAGACAGAACATGTGAGAGGGAGAGGAGGAGAGAGAGAACATGTGAGTGGGAGAGGGGTGAAAGAGAGAGAGAACATGTGAGTGGGAGAGGGGTGAGAAGAGAGAGAGAGAGAAAATGTGAGAAATAGAGGGGGAGGGGTGAGAGAGAGAGAGAGAGAGAGAGAGAGAGAGAGAGGTGAGAGAGAGAGAGAGAGAGAGGGAGAGGGGTGAGAGAGGAGAGAGAGAGAGAGAATGTGTGAGTGGGAGAGGGGTGAGAGAGGAGAGAGAGAGAGAGAATGTGTGAGTGAGAGAGAGAGAGAGAGAGAGGGGTGAAAGAGAGAGGACATGAGAGGGAGAGTGGTGAAAGTGAGAGAGAGAGAGAGAGGGAAAGGGGTGAAAGAGAGAATATGTGAGAAATAGAGGGGTGAAAGAGAGAGAACATGTGAGAGGGAGAGGGGTGAACGAGAGAGAGAACATGTGAGTGGGAGAGGGGTGAATGAGAGAGAGAGAGAATATGTGAGAAATAGAGGGGTGAAAGAGAGAGAGAGAGAGAGAGAGAGAGGGAGAGAGAGCACGTGAGAAGGACAGGGGTGAAAGAGAGAGAGCGAATGAGTGAGTGGGAGAGGGGTGAGAGAGGAGAGAGAGAGAGAATGTGTGAGTGGGGGAGGGGTGAGAGAGGAGAGAGAGAGAGAGAAGAGAGAGAGAGAGAGAGAGAGAGAGAGAGAGAGAGAATGTGTGAGTGGGAGAGGGGAAGGAGAGGAGAGAGAGAGAGGGGTGAAAGAGAGAGGACATGAGAGGGAGAGTGGTGAAAGTGAGAGAAAGAGAGAGAGAGAGAGAGGGGTGAAAGAGAGAGGACATGAGAGGGAGAGTGGTGAAAGTGAGAGAGAGAGAGAGAGGGAAAGGGGTGAAAGAGAGAATATGTGAGAAATAGAGGGTGAAAAAGAGAGAACATGTGAGAGGGAGAGGGGTGAACGAGAGAGAGAACATGTGAGTGGGAGAGGGGTGAAAGAGAGAGAGAACATGTGAGTGGGAGAGGGTGAAAAGAGAGAGAGAGAAAATGTGAGAAATAGAGGGGTGAAAGAGAGAGAGAGAGAGAGAGAGAGAGAGAGAGAGAGAGGGGTGAGAGGAGAGAAGAGAGAGAGAATGTGTGAGTGGGAGAGGGTGAGAGAGGAGAGAGAGAGAGAGATGTGTGAGTGGGAGAGGGGTGAGAGAGGAGAGAGAGAGAGAGAGAGAAGAGAGTGAGAGAGAGAGAGAGAGGAGAGGGTGAAAGAGAGAGGAGAGGGAGAGTGGTGAAAGAGAGAGAGAGAGAGAGAGGAAAGGGGTGAAAGAGAGAATATGTGAGAAATAGAGGGGTGAAAGAGAGAGAGAGAGGGAGAGGGGTGACGAGAGAGAGAACATGTGAGAAGGAGAGGGGTGAAAGAGAGAGAGAGAATATGTGAGTGGGAGAGGGGTGAAAGAGAGAGAGAGAGATGTGGAAAGAGAGAGAGAGGGAGAGAGAGCATGTGAGAAGGACAGGGGTGAAAGAGAGAGAGCGAATAGAGAGTGGGAGAGGGTGAGAGAGGAGAGAGAGAGAGAATGTGTGAGTGGGGGAGGGGTGAGAGAGGAGAGAGAGAGAGAGAGAGAGAGAGAGAGAGGGTGAAGAGAGAGAGAACATGTGAGTGGGAGAGGGGAAGGAGAGAGAGAGAGAGAGAGAGAGGGGTGAAAGAGAGAGGACATGTGAGAGGGAGAGTGGTGAAAAGAGAGAAAGAGAGAGAGAGAGAGAGGGGTGAAAAGAGAGAGAACATGAGAGGGAGAGGGGTGAAAGTGAGAGAGAGAGAGAGAGGGAAAGGGGTGAAAGAGAGAATACGTGAGAAATAGAGGGGTGAAAAAGAGAGAACAGAGAGAGGGAGAGGGTGAACGAGAGAGAGAACATGTGAGTGGGAGAGGGGTGAAAGAGAGAGAGAATATGTGGGGGAGAGGGGTGAAGAGAGAGAGAGAGAGAGAGAGAGAGAGGGAGAGAGAGGTGAGAAGGACAGGGGTGAAAGAGAGAGAGAATATGTGAGTGGGAGAGGGTGAGAGAGGAGAGAGAGAGAGAGAGAGAGAATGTGTGAGGGGGGAGAGAGAGAGAGAGA
>NC_056441.1:82785099-82795099 GCF_018296145.1 Oncorhynchus tshawytscha
CTGGTTTTGACCCTTGCCTGTCCTTACGCCGAGTCCGCCTGACTGACCACTCTGCCTGTTCTGACCTCGAGCCTGCCTATCCCCTTATACTGTTTGGACTAGGACCTGTTCACTGAACCCCTGCCTGTCCTGACCTCGTGCCTGCCTATCCCCTTATACTGTTTGGACTAGGACCTGTTCACTGAACCCCTGCCTGTCCTGACCTCGAGCCTGCCTATCCACTGATACCGTTTGGACTAGGACCTGTTCACTGAACCCCTGCCTGTCCTGACCTCGTGCCTGCCTATCCCCTTATACCGTTTGGACTAGGACCTGTTCACTGAACCCCTGCCTGTCCTGACCTCGAGCCTGCCTATCCCCTGGTACTGTTTGGACTAGGACCTGTTCACTGAACCCCTGCCTGTCCTGACCTCAAGCCTGCCTATCCACTGATACCGTTTGGACTCTGACCTGGTTTATGAACTCTCGCTTGTCCCGGACCTGCCTTTTGCCTCCTCCCTTTTGGTGTAATAAATATCGGAGCTCAACCGTCTGCCTCCTGTGACTGCATTTGGGTCTCACCTTGTGCCCTTATATTCTCTCTATCTCTGATTCAATACTCAAGAGTCTAGAGTGTAGGCCAGTCTGATTTTCATGACTGTTGATGATGACCTGACGCCTCTGACGCTCAACTGCTCCAAGACTGAAGTCTGCTAGCTAGAGTCTTTGAGGTTTGCAGGGAATCAGGCCTTCTCTCTTCAGTCAATGTCATGATTATTGCATAAAACACACAGACAAGAGCAAGATGGCTGCCTCTCCAAACTGCTCCTACATACACACACCCACACGCGCACGCAAACACACACACACCAAAGGGGAGACTGAGATTGCTGTTTCATACTCTGGCTCTCCCTTGATGAGTTGCCATGGTGCTCTCTCAGAGATGATTGATGACAACACATGAATATGGAAACAGATAATTACCTGGCTATATTTCTAACATTTGGTATGTTTCCCATAACAGCTGAGGAGGGAACACACCAAGAGAGCCTTACATAGTCACCCCCTGAACTCACATTCTCTCCATATAGTAATCATTTCCTAGATAGATGTTCTCTCAATGTAGTAATCATTTCCTGGATAGCTATTCTCATAATATAGTTATAATTTCTTCCATAGGTATTATCTCAGTAAAGTAATCATTTCATGTATAGATTTTCTCTTTCAATACAGTAATTCTCTGTCACACCCTGATCTGTTTCACCTGTCTTTGTGATTGTCTCCACCCCATCCAGGTGTTGCCCATCTTCCCCATTATCCCCTATGTATTTATACCTGTGTTCTCCATTTTTCTGTTGCCAGTTCGCCTTGTTTGTCAAGTCAACCAGCCTATTTGTGTCTCAACTCATGCTTTTCCAAGTCTCCCTTTTCCTCACCCTCCTGGTTTTGACCCTTGCCTGTCCAGACTCTGAGCCCATCTGCCTGACCATTCTGCCTGCCCCTGACCCTGAGCCCTGTCTGCCATCCAGTACCAATGCCCCACCTCTGGTTTACTGACCCCTGCCTGCCTTGACCTGCTTATTGCCCCTGTTGGGTTATTAAACCATTGTTCATTTGATGTTGTCTGCATCTGGGTTTTAACTTCATAACTGATATTCTCTCAATATAGTAATTCATTCCTGGATAGAAATTATTTTGATATGGTAATCTTTTTCTGGGACAGTGGCTTGTGAAAGTATTCACCCCCCTTGGCATTTTTCCTATTTTGTTGCCTTTCAACCTGGAATTAAAATATATATATTTTTTTGGGGGGGGGTTGTATCATTTGATTTACAAAACTGCTCTAGCTCCTTCCCCTCAAACCACTCAAGTGTTGTTTTAGCAGTATGCTTAGGGTCATTGTCCTGCTGGAAGATGAAGTTCCATCCCAGTCTCAAATCTCTGCAAGACTAAAACAGGTTTCCCTCAATAATTTCCCTGTATTTAGTGCCATCCGTCATTCCTTCAATTCTGAGCAGTTTCCAAGTCCCTGCCGATGAAAACATCCCCACAGCTTGTTGCCGCTACCACCATGCTTCACTGTGGGGATAGCTTTCTCTGGGTGATGAGAGGTGTTGGGTTTGCATCAAGCATTGCATCAAGCATTTTCCTTGATGGCCAAAATGCTACATTTTAGTCTCATCTGACCAGAGAATATTCTTCTCATGTTTGGGGAGTCTCCCACATGCCTTTTGAAGAACACCAAACGTGTTTACTTATTTTTTTTCTTTAAGCAATGGCTTTTTCTGGCCACTCCTCCGTAAAGCCCAGCTCTGTGTATGACTTAAAGTGGTCCTATAGATAGATACTCCAATCTCTGCTGTGGAGCTTTGCAGCTCCTTTGGGGTTATCTTTGGGCTTTTTGTTGTCTCTCTGATTAATGCCCTCCTTGCCTGGTCCATGAGATTTGGCGGCAGTGTCTTGGCAGGTTTGTTGTGGTGCCATATTCTTTCCATTTTTTAATGATGGATTTAATGGTGCTCCGTGGGATGTTAAAAGTTTCAGATAGGTGTCTATGACCAAACCCTGATCTGTAATTCTCCACAACTTTGTCCCTGACCTGTTCAGAGAGCTCCTTGGTCTTCATGGTACCGCTTGCTTGGTGGTGCCCCTTGCTTAGTGGTGTTGGAGACTCTGGGGCCTTTCAGAACAGGTGTATATGCTGAGATCATGTGACAGATCATGTGACACTTAGATTGCACACAGGTGGACTTTATTTAACTAATTATGTGACTTCTGAAGGTATTTGGTTGCACCAGATCTTATTTAGGGGCTTCATAACAAAAGGGGGTGAACACATATGCATGCACCACTTTTCCATTTTTAATATATTTTTAATTTAATTTAATCAAGTTATTTTTTAAATTTCACTTCACCAACTTGGACAATTTTGTGTATGTCCATTACATGAAACCCAAATAAAAATCCATTCGAATTACAGGTTGTCAAGGGTGAAGAATACTTTAGCAAGGCACTGTAGATATTCTCTCAATATAGTCATTTTTTTGTGGATCGCTCTGACAGGATAGAGCACAAGTGGATGGTACAGTTCATCAAATGGCGAGTAGCAAAATGACCCCGACTGGGATGTCTGACTCTCCTGATCTCGCCTTTAAAAACCTTCTAGAAGATGTGAGTCCTATTTTAGGCATGGCTGGCTTGTGCATCACTCTGGTGACGCTTCTTAAGGCCAGATGCAGTCTATTCTAATTCCTCGTTCCATGTTAATGGTTGTTCACCCACATTGACTGCTCCCGTTGACACTAATTTGTTGATTTGCACTTTCTTACCTCACAGCTGTTAAAACACGTTCGTCTAATATGGCACGCATACACCAGTGCTACTACGCCCACCAGTCATAACCTCAATGCTCCCCATCTTTCTACATATACTGTATGTCTGTTCCTTCTACCCTCCTTCCTCCTTTTACTGCTTTCATGACTTTCTAGTACAGAGTATGAAAATGTAGGTGAATCTTTCTGGCAGATCTTCTATAACCATCCATGCATAATTCAGAAACATCTAAAGTATATTTTGCCCTGTGTGTGTTCTCCCCATGACCTCTCTCTTCCTCTCCATCTTCAGTAGTTCCTCCTCAGGGAGATGTTATGTGTGTTGACCTCTTCCCCTCCTGGCCAGGGATACACATTATTTACCACAATAAATTAGCATATTTCCTGGTAGCGTATATAAGAAATGAGCGCTTTCAACTCATAACACCCCCTCAGCCTCTCCAAGTTGGAGGGTGAATAATATATGTATTTTGTATTTTTTTGTGGGAAATAGAGCGATATGTTTTAGTGGTTTTGATCAGCGATCAGTAATGTATTCCTCTACTCCTGGAACCAACACTAAGAGCTCAGTCTGGCTCCTAAACAGTGGAATTAAAGCCGCAGAGGCTCATCACATTTAGAAGTCCAATAGTTTAGTTTAAATTAGGTTTCTACAGTGCAGGTAATGGAAAAGAAAGAGGCTCTATCACAACTCAATCCAAATGAACACGTTTAATATTTATGAAGAGCCAACATTTCTTAATATGCTGAATATAAATATATTCTCTGCAGAAACAGTACTTGGCTGGAGAATAAAAGAGATTTGCTTCGTAAATAAAAAAAAGTACAGGTTTTGGCTTTCTCTGTCTGTCTGTCTGTTTATCACTTTATCTGTCCTTCTCTTTGTGTCTGTCTGGCTTTATCTGTCTCTCTCTTTATGTCTGTCTGGCTTTATCTGTCTTTCTCTTTGTGTCTGTCTGGCTTTATCTGTCTTTCTCTTTGCGTCTGTCTGTCTGTCTGGCTTTATCTGTCTTTCTCTTTGTGTCTGTCTGGCTTTATCTGTCTTTCTCTGTGTCTTTCTCTGTGTCTGTCTGTCTGGCTTTATCTGTCTTTCTCTTTGTGTCTGTCTGTCTTTATCTGTCATTCTCTTTGTGTCTGTCTGGCTTTATCTGTCCTTCTCTTTGTGTCTGTCTGTCTTTATCTGTCTTTCTCTTTGTGTCTGTCTGTCTGTCTGGCTTTATCTGTCTTTCTCTGTGTCTGTCTGGCTTTATCTGTCTTTCTCTTTGTGTCTGTCTGTCTGGCTTTATCTGTCTGCCTGTCTGTCTGGCTTTATCTGTCCTCTTTGTCTGTCTGTCTGGCTTCATCTGTCCTTCTCTTTATGTCTGTCTGTCTGTCTGTCTGTCTGGCTTTATCTGTCTTTCTCTTTGTGTCTGTCTGGCTTTATCTGTCTTTCTCTGTGTCTGTCTGTCTGGCTTTATCTGTCTTTCTCTTTGTGTCTGTCTGGCTTTATCTGTCCTTCTCTTTGTGTCTGTCTGTCTGTCTGGCTTTATCTGTCTTTCTCTGTGTCTGTCTGGCTTTATCTGTCCTTCTCTTTGTCTGTCTGTCTGGCTTCATCTGTCCTTCTCTTTGTGTCTGTCTGTCTGTCTTTATCTGTCTTTCTCTTTGTGTCTGTCTGTCTGTCTGGCTTTATCTGTCCTTCTCTTTGTGTCTGTCTGTCTGTCTGGCTTTATCTGTCCTTCTCTTTGTGTCTGTCTCACTTCATCTGTTCATCACTTTGTGTCTGTCTGCATGTCTGTCTCTCAGTCAGTGTTTTCCTGTCTATATATCTGTCTTTCAATATGTCTGTGCATCTGTCTATCAGTCTTTCTCTTAGTGTCAGTCTGTCCCACAATGTGTGTGTGTACATTATATGTCTGAATAACTGTTGCCCTTCTCCCACACACACACACCTCATTTCCATTTCACTTTCAGCCGAAAGATGTAAAAACAGGTCATCGAAGACAGGAGACAGATGCCTATCTGACCTCTGGACGTGTGTGTGTGTACGTGTGTGCACCATACCAATCTAAGTGGTGGACGTTTGATAAATACGCTGAGAGAAGCTGGCACTAGCTATCAATCACAGAGACCTTGGGCCATGGCAGCAAAATAAAATAAAATGTCCCAAGAGCAGGAGGAGGAGACATATGTACACCACAGAATGACAATGACAGAGATCCTTAGACATGAATGGGATTACAAGTCAGGCCCAGTAGTGCTAACACACACACACCATACTGACCCAGTGTAGCTACAGACACACACCATACTGACCCAGTGTAAATACACACACCATACTGACCCAGTGTAGCTACTGTACACAACCATACTGATCCAGTGTAGCTACAGACACACACACACACACACACACACACCATACTGACCCAGTGTAATTTCACACACCATACTGACCCAGTGTAGCTACAGACACACGTACAGATCCAGTGTAGTAGCCGCTAGATGATCAGTACAGATCCAGTGTAGTAGCCGCTAGATGATCAGTACAGATCCAGTGTATATAAGCCACTAGAAGACCAGTACTGATCCAGTGTATATAAACCACTAGAAGACCAGTACTGATCCAGTGTATATAAACCACTAGAAGACCAGTACTGATCCAGTCTATATAAACCACTAGAAGACCAGTACTGATCCAGTCTATATAAACCACTAGAAGACCAGTACTGATCCAGTGTTTATAAACCACTAGAAGACCAGTACTGATCCAGTGTAGTAGCCACTAGAAGACCAGTACTGATCCAGTGTAGTAGCCACTAGAAGACCAGTACTGATCCAGTGTAGTAGCCACTAGAAGACCAGTACTGATCCAGTGTATATAAACCACTAGAAGACCAGTACTAATCCAGTGTATATAAACCACTAGAAGACCAGTACTGATCCAGTGTATATAAACCACTAGAAGACCAGTACTGATCCAGTGTATATAAGCCACTAGAAGACCAGTACTGATCCAGTGTATATAAGCCACTAGAAGACCAGTACTGATCCAGTGTATATAAGCCACTAGAAGACCAGTACTGATCCAGTGTATATAAGCCACTAGAAGACCAGTACTGATCCAGTGTAGTAGCCACTAGAAGAACAGTACTGATCCAGTGTATATAAGCCACTAGAAGACCAGTACTGATCCAGTGTAGTAGCCACTAGAAGACCAGTACTGATCCAGTGTATATAAACCACTAGAAGACCAGTACTGATCCAGTGTATATAAACCACTAGAAGACCAGTACTGATCCAGTGTATATAAACCACTAGAAGACCAGTACTGATCCAGTGTATATAAACCACTAGAAGACCAGTACTGATCCAGTGTATATAAGCCACTAGAAGACCAGTACTGATCCAGTGTATATAAGCCACTAGAAGACCAGTACTGATCCAGTGTATATAAGCCACTAGAAGACCAGTACTGATCCAGTGTATATAAGCCACTAGAAGACCAGTACTGATCCAGTGTTGTAGCCACTAGATGATCAGTACTGATCCAGTGTATATAAACCACTAGAAGACCAGTACTGATCCAGTGTATATAAACCACTAGAAGACCAGTGCTGATCCAGTGTTGTAGCCACTAGATGATCAGTACTGATCCAGTGTTGTAGCCACTAGATGATCAGTACTGATCCAGTGTATATAAACCACTAGAAGACCAGTACTGATCCAGTGTATATAAACCACTAGAAGACCAGTACTGATCCAGTGTATATAAACCACTAGAAGACCAGTACTGATCCAGTGTATAAAAACTACTAGAAGACCAGTACTGATCCAGTGTATATAAACCACTAGAAGACCAGTACTGATCCAGTGTATATAAACCACTAGAAGACCAGTACTGATCCAGTGTATATAAACCACTAGAAGACCAGTACTGATCCAGTGTATAAAAACCACTAGAAGACCAGTACTGATCCAGTGTATATAAACCACTAGAAGACCAGTACTGATCCAGTGTATATAAACCACTAGAAGACCAGTACTGATCCAGTGTATATAAACCACTAGAAGACCAGTACTGATCCAGTGTATATAAACCACTAGAAGACCAGTACTGATCCAGTGTATATAAACCACTAGAAGACCAGTACTGATCCAGTGTATATAAACCACTAGAAGACCAGTACTGATCCAGTGTATATAAACCACTAGAAGACCAGTCCTGATCCAGTGTATATAAACCACTAGACCAGTGTATATAAACCACTAGAAGACCAGTACTGATCCAGTGTATATAAACCACTAGAAGACCAGTACTGATCCAGTGTTTATAAACCACTAGAAGACCAGTACTGATCCAGTGTTTATAAACCACTAGAAGACCAGTACTGATCCAGTGTTTATAAACCACTAGAAGACCAGTACTGATCCAGTGTATATAAACCACTAGAAGACCAGTACTGATCCAGTGTATATAAACCACTAGAAGACCAGTACTGATCCAGTGTTTATAAACCACTAGAAGACCAGTACTGATCCAGTGTTTATAAACCACTAGAAGACCAGTACTGATCCAGTGTAGAAGACCAGTCCAGTGTTTATAAACCACTAGAAGACCAGTACTGATCCAGTGTAGTAGCCACTAGAAGACCAGTACTGATCCAGTGTAGTAGCCACTAGAAGACCAGTACTGATCCAGTGTAGTAGCCACTAGAAGACCAGTACTGATCCAGTGTATATAATCCACTAGAAGACCAGTACTGATCCATTGTAGTAGCCACTAGAAGACCAGTACTGATCCAGTGTATATAAGCCACTAGAAGACCAGTACTGATCCAGTGTAGTAGCCACTAGAAGACCAGTACTGATCCAGTGTAGTAGCCACTAGAAGACCAGTACTGATCCAGTGTATATAAGCCACTAGAAGACCAGTACTGATCCAGTGTAGTAGCCACTAGAAGACCAGTACTGATCCAGTGTAGTAGCCACTAGAAGACCAGTACTGATCCAGTGTAGTAGCCACTTGAAGACCAGTACTGATCCAGTGTAGTAGCCACTAGAAGACCAGTACTGATCCAGTGTATATAAACCACTAGAAGACCAGTACTGATCCAGTGTATATAAACCACTAGAAGACCAGTACTGATCCAGTGTATATAAACCACTAGAAGACCAGTACTGATCCAGTGTATATTAACCACTAGAAGACCAGTACTGATCCAGTGTAGTAGCCACTAGAAGACCAGTACTGATCCAGTGTATATAAACCACTAGAAGACCAGTACTGAGCCAGTGTATATAAACTACTAGAAGACCAGTACTGATCCAGTGTATATAAGCCCCTAGAAGACCAGTACTGATCCAGTGTATATAAGCCACCAGACGATCAGTACTGAGCTCTGTGCTACTGCACTGCATGTTGATGGAAACAGTAAGCTCTCACAGTCTCACTGCACACTGAATATCATATTTCAAAGTGTTTTTGTTGCTCCTGCTACTCTGTATAGTTACATTTTTCAACATGTCATATCTTGAAGTTTAGGGTTAACTTTATGCACTCATTCAAAATGGTATAGGTACAGATTAAGCTTTAGAATAAGGTTAAACATTAAGTTTAAGTACTCACTCCTGATGGTTAAGATAAGGGTTAAGGTTTGGGATGGTAGAAACACACCATAGCAGCACCCACCTGCAGCACACGCTCCAGCAGGTATACTTCACTGGTCAACCCCAAAGCCAATTCCTCCTTCGGCCACCTTTCCTTACAGTTCTCTGCTGCCAATGACTGGAACGACCTGCAAAAAAAAAAAAAAAAAATTTTTTTCACTGAAACTAGAGACTCATATCTCACTCACTAGTTTAAGCACCAGCTGTCAGAGCAGCTCACAGATCACTGCACCTGCACATAGCCAATCTGTAAATAGCCCATCCAACTACCTCATCACCATATTGTTATTTATTTTGCTCCTTTGCACCCCAGTAACACTACTTGCACACTCATCTTCTGCACAAATATTACCCCAGTGTTTAATTTGCTATATTGTAATAATCTGGTCTATTTATTGCCTCACCCCCTTATCCTACCTCATTTGCACACACTGTATATAGACTTTTTGTATTGTATTTTTGACTGTTTATTTATTGCATGTGTAACTCTGTCGCATTGCTTTGCTTTATCTTGGCCAGGTCGCAGTTGTAAATGAGAACTTGTTCTCAACTAGCCTACCTGGTTAAATAAAGGTGAAATAAAACAACACAAGCATACTTGAAGGTAATATTACTCACTGTTGCCCCTAGTGGCTGGTTTCGAAGGCATTTCCCAATGTCTTCAGGACATGGATAGATGCACAGTTTCGATGTCCATTGTGAACGACCAGGCTGGATAGAGATATGTAAGAAGCAGACCTGCGTATGTATCACAGTGTCTCTCTTACTGCTTCACTGACAGTTAAGCCTTTAGATCCGAGGGTGATTCAAAATGAATCCAACCAGACATTGTTTTGCGTTTGCAGCGAGTCTATAAAAGCAGCCGTGTGTTCATCAACTCATGGAACAAAGAGAAGAGACTTTCACCTTCAGATATTAAATAACCACAAAGAAGCTGAGGTCTCCACTGCCTGAGCTGTGAAATTAGGGTTCAGCTTTGCCAAACAAACATAATGGATGGATGGTGAGAAAGGGAAAAGAGGAGAGGGGAAGGAAGAGTGATCTGT
>NC_056441.1:82800099-82915099 GCF_018296145.1 Oncorhynchus tshawytscha
TCCTTGTTTTAGTGTTGGTCAGGACGTGAGCATTCTATGTTGTGTGTCTGGTTTGTCTATTTCTATGTTTGGCCTGATATGGTTCTCAATCAGAGGCAGGTGTTAGTCAATGTCTCTGATTGGGAACCATATTTAGGTAGCCTGTTTTGTGTTGGGTTTTGTGGGTGATTGTTCCTGTGTTTGTGGCACCAGATAGGACTGTTTTGGTTTTTTGTTTTGTAGATTGTTGTGCTTTCATCTTTATTAAAGATGCACAAAACTAACCACGCTGCATTTTGGTCCGCCTCTCTTTCCCCAGAAGAAAACCATTACAGAATCACCCACCAACCAAGGACCAAGCGGTGTGGTAAACAGAGGCAGCAGCAACAGCAGCAGCAGGAGAAGCGACAGGTGCAGCAGGAGAAACAGCAGCAGCAGCAGCAGCAGGAGAAGCGACAGGTGCAGCAGGAGAGCAGCAGCAGCAAAGCAGCAGCAAAGGCAGCAGCAGGAGAAGCAACAGAGGCAGCAGCAGCATCAGCAGAAGTGGGAGAGGCTGCACTATTTGGAGAAATGGACTTGGGAGGAGATCCTAGACAGGAAAGGACCCTGGGCAGAGCCAGGGGAATATTGCCGCCCCAAAGCCGAGCTGGAGGCAGCGAAGGCAGAGAGGCGGCATTATGAGGAGCTAGCACGGCAGAGCGGCTGGAAGCCCGAGAGGCAGCCCCAAAAATGTATTGGGGGGGGGCACAGGGAGAGTGTGGCAGAGTCAGGAGCCAGACCTGAGCCAACTCCCCCTGTTTACCGTAAGGAGCCATGGATGTTATCGGAGCTATCGGCGAAGCTGAGGGCTGAGTCTGAGAGGGTTGAGGAGTTATTGGACAGAATGGAGGAGAGTGAACGGATGGAAGATGAGGAGACACTCGAGGTGGTGTTAATAGAATTGGGGGAGTGTGAAGAGAGAGAGCAGTTGATTTGGCGTAGTATGCAAGGCATTCGCCCTGAGGTGTGTGTTCCCAGCCCGGTACCACCAGTGCCGGCACCCCGCACCAGGCTGTCTCTCCGTCCCATCAACACAGGTGCTTCCACCTGTCCGGCGCGACCAGAGTTTCCGCCCCCCAGTCCAGAGGCGCCAGAGCTTCTGTGTCCAGCGCTGCCAGAGCTCCCGCTCCTCAGTCCAGAGGCGCCAGAGCTTCTCTGTCCAGCGCAGCCAGAGCCTTCCTCCTCTCCAGCGCAGCCGGAGTCTCCCGCCTGTCCGGCGCTGCCAGAGCTCCCACACCTCATTCCAGAGGCGCCAGAGCCCCTCATTCCAGAGGTGCCAGAGCTCCTCAGTCCAGCACTGCCAGAGCCTTCCTCTCCGCCCAGCGCCGTCTGAGCTACCCGTCTGCCCAGCGCCGTCTGAGCTACCCGTCTGCCCAGCGCCGTCTGAGCTACCCGTCTGCCCAGCGCCGTCTGAGCTACCCGTCTGCCCAGCGCCGTCTGAGCTACCCGTCTGCCCAGCGCCGTCTGAGCTACCCGTCTGCCCAGCGCCGTCTGAGCTACCCGTCTGCCCAGCGCCGTCTGAGCTACCCGTCTGTCCAGCGCCGTCTGAGCTACCCGTCTGCCCAGCACCTGAGCTACCCCTGCCCAGTCTGCCCAGCGCTGCTAGTGCCGCCAGTCTGCCCGGCGCCGCCAGAGCCGCCCGTCTGCCCTGCGCCGGCGCGTCGCCTGGCGCCGCCAGTGCCGCCAGTCTGCCCGGCGCCGCCAGTCAGCCAGGAGCCGCCAGTGCCGCCAGTCAGCCAGGAGCCGCCAGTGCCGCCAGTCTGCCAGGAGCCGCCAGTCCGCCAGTCTGCCAGGAGCCGCCAGTCTGCCAGGAGCCGCCAGTGCCGCCAGTCTGCCAGGATACGCCAGAGCCGCCAGTCTCTGCCAGGATCCGCCAGTCAGCCGATCCGCCATTAGCCAGGATCTGCCAGAACTGCCAGTCAGCCAGGATCCGCCAGTCAGCCAGGATCCGCCAGTCTGCCAGGATCTGCCAGAACTGCCAGTCAGCCAGGATCCGCCAGTCTGCCAGGATCCACCAGTCAGCCAGGATCTTCCAGATCCGCCAGTCAGCCAGGATCCGCCAGTCAGCCAGGATCCGCCAGTCAGCCAGGATCTGCCAGACCCATCAGCCAGCCAGGATCTGCTAGATTCATCAACCTTCCTGAGCTTCCTCTCAGTCCTGAGCTTCCTCTCAGTCCTGAGCTTCCTCTCAGTCCTGAGCTTCCTCTCAGTTCTGAGCTGCCCCTCAGTCCAGTGGGGCCGTTGTTAGGGTTCCTAGGCCAAGGTTAGCAGCGAGGGTTGTCACTCAAGGGACGCTAAGGAGGTGGACTAAGACAATTATGGAGTGGGGTCCACGTCCAGCGCCAGAGCCGCCACCGCGGACAGATGCCCACCCAGACCCTACCCTATAGGTTCAGGTTGTGCGTTCGGAGTCCGCACCTTGGGGGGGGTACTGTCACGTTCTGACCATCGTTCGTGTGTGTTTTCCTTGTTTTAGTGTTGGTCAGGACGTGAGCTGGGTGGGTATTCTATGTTGTGTGTCTGGTTTGTCTATTTCTATGTTTGGCCTGATATGGTTCTCAATCAGAGGCAGGTGTTAGTCATTGTCTCTGATTAGGAACCATATTTAGGTGGCCTGTTTTGTGTTGGGTTTTGTGGGTGATTGTTCCTGTCTTTGTGTTTGTGGCACCAGATAGGACTGTTTTGGTTTTTTCACGTTTCTTGTTTTGTAGATTGTTGTACTTTCATCTTTATTAAAGATGCACAAAACTAACCACGCTGCATTTTGGTCCGCCTCTTTCCCCAGAAGAAAACCATTACAGGTAGTGATGATAACAACAGCCAAGATGTGGGTAATAATAACAACAGCCAACATGGAATTGATAATGACAACACCACAAAACTTTATAAGAGAGACACCACAACACTACATAACGAGAGACTCCACAACACTACATAACGAGAGACTCCACAACACTACATAAAGAGAGACTCCACAACACTACATAAAGAGAGACTCAACAACACTACATAAAGAGAGACTCCACAACACTACATAAAGAGAGACTCCACAACACTACATAAAGAGAGACTCCACAACACTACATAAAGAGAGACTCCACAACACTACATAAAGAGAGACTCCACAACACTACATACATAGAGACTCCACATATTACACAAACAGAGACACCACAACACTAAATAACGAGAGACATCACACCACTAAATAAGAGACACCACACCATTACACAAAGAGAGAAACCATGGAAATACATAAACAGAGATACCAAAACACTACCTAAAGAGAGACTCCACAACACTACATAAATAGAGACTCCACAACACTGCATAAATAGAGACACTACAACACTACATAAAGAGACACTACAACACTACATAAAGAGACACTACGACACTACATAAAGAGACACTACAACACTACATAAAGAGACACTACAACACTACATAAAGAGACACTACATCAAGAGACACCACAACACTACATAATTAGAGACTCCACAACACTACATAAAGAGAGACACTACATAAAGAGAGACTCCACAACACTACATAAAGAGAGACACCACAAAACTACATAAAGAGAGACTCCACAACACTACATAAAGAGAGACACCACTACAGAAAGAGAGACACTACACAAAGAGACTCCACAACACTACATAAAGAGAGACACTACATACGAGACTCCACAACACTACATAAATAGAGACTCCACAACACTACAGAAAGAGAGACACTACATAAATAGAGACACCACAACACTACATAAATAGAGACACCACAACACTACATAAATAGAGACACCACAACACTACATAAATAGAGACACCACAACACTACATAAATAGAGACTCCACAACACTACATAAATAGAGACACCACAACACTACATAAATAGAGACTCCACAACACTACATAAATAGAGACTCCACAACACTACATAAAGAGAGACACTACATAAAGAGAGACACCACAACACTACATAAAGAGAGACACCACAACACTACATAAAGAGAGACACCACAACACTACATAAAGAGAGACACCACAACACTACATAAAGAGAGACACCACAACACTACATAAAGAGAGACACCACAACACTACATAAAGAGAGACACCACAACACTACATAAAGAGAGACACCACAACACTACATAAAGAGACACTACAACACTACATAAAGAGACACTACAACACTACATAAAGAGACACTACAACACTACATAAAGAGACACTACAACACTACATAAAGAGACACTACATAAAGAGACACTACATCAAGAGACACCACAACACTACATAATTAGAGACTCCACAACACTACATAAAGAGAGACACTACATAAATAGAGACTCCACAACACTACATTATTAGAGACTCAACAACACTACACAAGAGACACCACAAAACTACACAAGAGACACCACAAAACTACACAAGAGACACCACAAAACTACACAAGAGACAACACAACACTACATAAAGAGAGACACTACATAAAGAGAGACTCCACAACACTACATAAAGAGAGACTCCACAACACTACATAAATAGAGACACCACAAAACTACATAAAGAGAGACTCCACAACACTACATAAAGAGAGACTCCACAACACTACATAAAGAGAGACTCCACAACACTACATAAAGAGAGACACCACAAAACTACATAA
Organism: Oncorhynchus tshawytscha; assembly: GCF_018296145.1. Lineage (NCBI taxonomy): Eukaryota > Metazoa > Chordata > Actinopteri > Salmoniformes > Salmonidae > Oncorhynchus > Oncorhynchus tshawytscha. The sequence goes on from NC_056441.1 coordinate 82,804,799, forward strand.
AGAGAGACTCCACAACACTACATAAAGAGAGACTCCACAACACTACATAAAGAGAGACACTACATAAATAGAGACTCCACAACACTACATTATTAGAGACTCAACAACACTACACAAGAGACACCACAAAACTACACAAGAGACACCACAAAACTACACAAGAGACAACACAACACTACATAAAGAGAGACACTACATAAATAGAGACTCCACAACACTACATTATTAGAGACTCAACAACACTACACAAGAGACACCACAAAACTACACAAGAGACACCACAAAACTACACAAGAGACACCACAAAACTACATAAAAGAGACACTACATAAAGAGAGACAACACTACATAAAGAGAGACACTACATAAAGAGAGACTCCACAACACTACATAAAGAGAGACACCACAACAAAGAGAGACTCCACAACACTACATAAATAGAGACACCACAAAACTACATAAAGAGAGACTCCACAACACTACATAAAGAGAGACTCCACAACACTACATAAAGAGAGACTCCACAACACTACATAAAGAGAGACACCACAAAACTACATAAAGAGAGACACCACTACAGAAAGAGAGACTCCACAACACTACAGAAAGAGAGACACCACAACAATACATAAATAGACACTAAATAAAGAGAGACTCCACAACAATACATAAATAGACACTACATAAAGAGACCACACAACACTACATAAAGAGAGACACCAAAAAACTACATAAGAGACAACACTACATAGAGACTCCATAACACTACATAAAGAGAGACTCCATAACACTACATTAAGAGAGACTCCAAATATTACATAAAGAGAGACACTACAACAATACATCAAGAGACACCACAACACTACATAAAGAGAGACTCCACAACACTACATAAAGAGAGACTCCACAACACTACATAAAGAGAGACACTACAGAAAGAGACTCCACAACACTACATAAATAGAGACTCCACAACACTACAGAAAGAGAGACACCACAACACTACATAAATAGAGACTCCACAACACTACATACATAGAGACTCCACAACACTACATAAATAGAGACTCCACAACACTACATAAATAGAGACTCCACAACACTACAGAAAGAGAGACACCACAACACTACATAAATAGAGACTCCACAACACTACATACATAGAGACTCCACAACACTACATACATAGAGACTCCACAACACTACATAAAGAGAGACTCCACAACATTACATAAAGAGAGACACCACAACACTACATAAAGAGAGACACCACAACACTACATAAAGAGAGACACCACAACACTACATAAAGAGAGACACCACAACACTACATAAAGAGAGACTCCACAACACTACACAACAAAGAGAGACACCACAACACTACATAAAGAGAGACACCACAACACTACATAAAGAGAGACACCACAACACTACATAAAGAGAGACTCCACAACACTACATAAAGAGAGACACTACAACACTACATAAATAGAGACACTACAACACTACAACACTACATAAATAGAGACACTACAACACTACATAAATAGAGACACTACATAAATAGAGACACCACAACACTACATAAAGAGAGACTACAACACTACATAAAGAGAGACTCCACAACACTACATAAAGAGAGACTCCACAACACTACATAAAGAGAGACACCACAACACTACATAAAGAGAGACAACACTACATAAAGAGAGACACCACAACATTATTAGAGACTCCACAACACTACATAAAGAGAGACACCACTACATAAAAGAGACACCACAACACTACATAAAGAGAGACACCACAACACTACATAAAGAGAGACACCACAACACTACATAAAGAGAGACACCACAACACTACATAAAGAGAGACACCACAACACTACATAAAGAGAGACACCACAACACTACATAAAGAGAGACACCACAACACTACATAAAAGAGACTCCACAACACTACATAAATAGAGACTCCACAACATTACATAAAGAGAGACACTACATAAAGAGACACCACAACACTACATAAAGAGAGACACTACACAAAGAGACTCCACAACACTACATAATTAGAGACTCCACAACACTACATAAAGAGAGACACCACAACACTACAGAAAGAGAGACTCCACAACATTACATAAAGAGAGACACTACATACATAGAGACTCCACAACACTACAGAAAGAGAGACACCACAACACTACATAAAGAGAGACACCACAAAACTACATAAAGAGAGACACTACATACATAGAGACTCCACAACACTACATAAATAGAGACTCCACAACATTACATAAAGAGAGACACTACACAAAGAGACTCCACAACACTACATAAAGAGAGACACTACACAAAGAGACTCCACAACACTACATAAAGAGAGACTCCACAAAACTACATAAAGAGAGACTCCACAACACTACATAAAGAGAGACTCCACAACACTACATAAAGAGAGACTCCACAACACTACATAAAGAGAGACTCCACAACACTACATAAGAGACACTCCACAACACTACATAAGAGACACCACAAAACTACACAAGAGACAACACAACACTACATAAAGAGAGACACTACATAAAGAGAGACTCCACAACACTACATAAATAGAGACTCCACAACACTACATAAATAGAGACTCCACAACACTACATAAGAGACACCACAAAACTACACAAGAGACAACACAACACTACATAAAGAGAGACACTACATAAAGAGAGACTCCACAACACTACATAAAGAGAGACTCCACAACACTACATAAAGAGAGACTCCACAACACTACATAAATAGAGACTCCACAACACTACATAAAAGAGACACCACAACACTACATAAAAGAGACACACAACACTACATAAAAGAGACACCACAACACTACATAAAAGAGACACTACATAAAGAGAGACACTACATAAATAGAGACACCACAACACTACATAAATAGAGACTCCACAACACTACATAAAAGAGACACCACAACACTAAAAGAGAGACTCCACAACACTACATAAGAGACACCACAACACTACATAAGAGACACCTGAGACACAAGAGACAACACACAACACACAACACTAGAGAGACACCACAACACTACATAAAAGAGACACTACATAAAGAGAGACTCCACAACACTACATAAAGAGAGACTCCACAACACTACATAAGAGACACCACAAAACTACGCAAGAGACAACACAACACTACATAAAGAGAGACACTACATAAAGAGACTCCACAACACTACATAAAGAGAGACTCCACAACACTACATAAATAGAGACTCCACAACACTACATAAATAGAGACTCCACAACACTACATAAGAGACACCACAAAACTACACAAGAGACACCACAACACTACACAAAGAGAGACACCACAACACTACACAAGAGACACCACAACACTACACAAGAGACACCACAACACTACACAAGAGACACCACAACACTACACAAGAGACACCACAACACTACACAAGAGACACCACAACACTACATAAAGAGAGACACCACAACACTACACAAGAGACACTACAACACTACATAACAGAGAGACACCACAACACTACACAAGAGACACCACAACACTACACAGAGACACACACAACACTACAAAGAGACACACAACACTACATAAAGAGACACCACAACACTACATAAAGAGAAGACACAACACTACATAAACAGAGACACAACACTACATAAATAGAGACACCACAACACTACATAAATAGAGACACTACAACACTACATAAATAGAGACACAACACTACATAAATAGAGACACCACAACACTACATAAAGAGAGACTACAACACTACATAAAGAGAGACTCACAACAACACTACTACATAAAAAACTAAGAGACACCACAACACTACATAAAGAGAGACTCCACAACACTACATAAAGAGAGACACCACAACACTACATAAAGAGAGACAACACTACATAAAGAGAGACACCACAACATTATTAGAGACTCCACAACACTACATAAGAAACACCACAAAACTACACAAGAGACAACACAACACTACATAAAGAGAGACACTACATAAAGAGAGACGCCACAACACTACATAAAGAGAGACTCCACAATGCTACATAAAGAAAGACTGAAGACAACACAACATAATAGCAACACAACATGACAACAACCTGGTATCAACACAACATGGCAGCAACATGGCAGGTGCACAACATGGTAGCAGAACAAACATGGTACAAACATTGTTAGGCACAGACAATAGGACAAAGGGCAAAAGGTAGAGACAACAATGTATCACGTGAAGAAGCCGCAAGTGTCATTACGAGTGTCCATGATTGAGTCTTTGTATGTAGAGATGGAAATAAAACTATCCAGTTTGAGTGTTCATTTTGTTTGTTGCAGCTCATTCCATTCGCTAGCTGCAGTGAACTGACAAGAGGAGCGACCATGCATTGTGTGTGCTTTGGGGTCCTTTAACAGAATATGACTGGCAGAGCGGTTGTTGAATGTGGAGGATGAGGGTTGCAGTAGGTATCTCAGTTAGGGAGGAGTGAGTCTTTTTTTTAATAAGCACCAACCAGATAAAGCCTCCACATTAAGCCTGAGAGTTGATCTGAGGATAGGTGGTTTGCATGTGTGAGTACCCACATGAAGAAATACTACAGTACTTACTATAGAATTCTGTAGTATACTACACTACACACTGTAGCATCCCTCTGTCATGTGTAGTACTTACTACAGAACATTGTAGTATACTCTAAAATACTATGTTAATACTACATTATCCACACCAAAAAAACACTATAATAATCACTCCAGTAATGTGTGTCAAAAACCACTATAATAATCACTCCAGTAATGTGTGCCAAAAACCACTATAATAATCACGCCAGTAATGTGTGCCTAAATACACTATAATAATCACTCCAGTAATGTGTGCCAAAAACCACTATAATAATCACTCCAGTAATGTGTGCCAAAAACCACTATAATAATCACTCCAGTAATGTGTGCCAAAAACCACTATAATAATCACTCCAGTAATGTGTGCCTAAATACACTATAATAATCACTCCAGTAATGTGTGCCAAAAACCACTATAATAATCACTCCAGTAATGTGTGCCAAAAACCACTATAATAATCACTCCAGTAATGTGTGCCTAAATACACTATAATAATCACTCCAGTAATGTGTGCCAAAAAAACTACGTTTTTGGAACACTTTATTTGACACCTAGAGACATAACTCATTATGGCAAGGTAATAACCATGACAACCATAATATGACATAGCAGCTGACATAACATGGGCAAAACACTGTCATGGCACATATGTACAGTAGACCTGTGACATTTGTTGCGTTCTTTTATGGCTGGTTATGACATCTACATGACACCTACATAACCAACAAAACCTACCACGCAAGGCCAACCATTCCATTACACCATAAACATACCGTTCACACGTAGGCTATGTTATATAATCTTTTATGAAATAGACCATATTGCATTGTCATTGTAATTGCATGCATGCATTCTAATAAGCGGCCATTCGGAGAGAAGGAAAATGCAAGAAATATACTTACAGGTTACTTCAGCTGTTGTGACATATTATGACATGGTTATGACCGTGTCTTAGTGTTATATCGATTGGTGTTAGAAAAAAAAGTGTTACCATACTACATGATTTAATTTGCATATCTCTGTCCATTCCCCTCCCACATGTCGCAATTTGTGCCGCCCATAAGTGAGAAACCTGTGTGACAAGTATAGATCATATATGTGACTCCTCACCTGGATTTGGTCTCATTTAGCCGGATTTGAACTTTTTGTTTTTTACATTGGATAAAAGTAAAGGAATGGTATATCATACACAGCATTTAAGAAAACAATGGGAAAGCAATTCTGCTTGAAAAGATGATCAACTTGGAAACTCGCTTTTGAGAAAACCGTAATTTAACAATTGTATTCATATTTACAGATGTCATACAAGTTTGATAATCAGGCACATGAAAGCTCACATGTTCGAGAAGGCATTTCTGCCAAAAAAACACATTTTGATATGTTCAAATGGCTCTCCTGTAAAGTCGTGACTTGCGACATACGCCTAGTTTCCTGAATCGTGTCACAGTGTTACCTACAGGGTTTAGAGATCATTCCTCTAGCCACCATCGGGCCACAACAACATCTCCCAAATCAATTCCTCTGCCTTATCTAAGAGAAAATCAAGGAGATAATACATGGAGACCACACCAAAACAGAAATAGACCGGCTCCAGGATCACATGAAACAACTCACCCTGCAAAAGCAGAACAAATGGACAACATTCTACAAACAGCTTGACAAAGACTCCAACCCACGCACCTTCTGGCAGACAATACAGACTATTAATGGAAACAGAAAGAGCAACACAATATCCACAAGGTCCCAAGGTCAACCCATAGAGAATAATGAAGAAAAGGTCATACTGTTCAAAACCCATCTACAAAAATCTGCACTCCTGCTCCAACGACCCCAACTTTGACCCAGAATGGAAAACAATTGTAGAAAGAGAAATACAAAATTCAACCCCACTCACCTGTCATCTGACACAGACCTCTCTCCTGGCTCCAGCAGACCGGCCATTCACTGAGCTGTAACAATCACAGAAATCAAGACTCACCTTTAAGAAAATGAAAAGAAAAGCACCTGGAGAAGACAACATTGACACCACACTATTAAAACTAGCACCTGATGAACACCTGCACCTCCTCTCCAACCTCTTCATCTTATGTCTCAATCACGGCCACTTCCCATAACCCTGGAAAACAGCCGTCTTCACCATGATCCACAAACATGACAAACCGCAAAGAATATTTCAAGCTATCGCCCAATCAGCCGTCTCAGCCATGTGGTGAAAATATTTGAAAGAGTGCTCATCTCCAGAATAAGCTGCCATGTAGAAGACAGCTGTAACGGCTTTCCTCCGTCGAAAGAGAGTCGGACCAAAATGCATCGTGGTTAATTCGATACATGTTTAATGTAGAATAAAACACGATCAATACAAAACAAACGGAACGTGAAAACCTATACAGCCTATCTTGTGACAACAAACACAGAGACAGGAACAATCACCCACAAAACCACAGTGAAACCCAGGCTACCTAAATATGGTTCCCAATCAGAGACAACGAGAATCACCTGACTCTGAGAACCGCTTCAGGCAGCCATAGACTATGCTAGACACCCCTACTCAGCCACAATCCCAATACCTACTAAAACCCCAATACAAAAACACAACACAAAATAAACCCATGTCACACCCTGGCCTGACCAAATAAATATATAAACACAAAATACTAAGACCAGGGCGTGACAGAACCCCCGCCCCCAAGGTGCGGACTCCCGGCCGCACACTAAAACCCATAGGGGAGGGTCCGGATGGGCGTCTGTCCACGGTGGCGGCTCCGGCTCGGGACGTGGACCCCACTCCAACCAAGTCTTAGTCCCGCTGTAATGCGTCCTTTGATTGGTGACCCTCGCCGCCGACCTAGGCCTAATAACCCTCACCAAGGACCACACTGGACTGAGGGGCAGCTTGGGACTGAGGTGGAAGCTCGGCACTGAGGGGAAGCCCGGCACTGAGGGGAAGCCCGGCACTGAGGGGAAGCACTGAGGGGAAGCCCGGCACTGAGGGGAAGCCCGGCACTGAGGGGAAGCCCGGCACTGAGGGGAAGCCCGGCACTGAGGGGAAGCCCGGCACTGAGGGGAAGCCCGGCACTGAGGGGAAGCCCAGCACTGAGAGGAAGCTCAAGCAGGTAGTTGGATCCGGCAGATCCTGGCTGACTGGCTTATCTGGAAGAGTCTGGCTGACTGGCAGATCTGGAAGAGTCTGGTTGACTGGCAGGTCTGGAAGAGTCTGGTTGACTGGCAGGTCTGGAAGAGTCTGGTTGACTGGCAGGTCTGGCTGACTGGCAGATCTGGAAGAGTCTGGCTGACTGGCTCCTCCATGCAGACTGACAGCTCTGGCTGCTCCATGCAGACTGGCAGCTCAGGCTGCTCCATGCAGGCTGGCAGCTCAGGCTGCTCCATGCAGGCTGGCAGCTCAGGCTGCTCCATGCAGGCTGGCCGCTCTGGCTGCGCTGAACAGGCAGGAGACTCCAGCAGCGCAGGAGAGGAAGGCTCTGGCTGCGCTGAACAGGCGGGAGACTCCGGCAGCGCAGGAGAGGAGGAAAGCTCTGGCTGCGCTGAACAGGCGGGAGACTCCGGCAGCGCTGGAGAGGAGGAAGGCTCTGACAGCGCTGAACAGGTGAGGCGCACTGAAGGCCTGGGGCGTGGTGCTGGCACTGGTGGTACTGAACCGAGGACACGCACAGGAAGCCTGGTGCAGGGAGCTGCCACCGGAGAACTGGTGTGTGAAGGTGGCACAGGATGGACCGGACCGTGAAGGTGTACTGGGGAGCAGGACTGGCACAGGACGTGCAAGGCTAGGTAGGTACACAGGAGGCCTAGTGCGTGAGGCTGGCACACTCTTCACCAGCCGACTAACACGCACCTCAGGACGAGTATGGAGCGCTGACCCAGGTGCCATCAAATCCCCGACACGCTCTGTCGGACGAATATCATACCTAAAGCACCAAACTAGCAACTCCCTCATAACTCTCTCCTCCACTTTCTCCATTAACTCCTTCACAGTCTCTGCTTCACTCACCTCCAACACCGGCTCTGGTTCTGGTCTCCACCTTGGCTCCTCACGATAAACAGGTCGAGTTGGCTCAGGTCTGAACCCTGACTCTGCCACACTCTCCCTGAGCCCCCCAATACATTTTTGGGGCTGACTCTCGGGCTTCCATCCGCGTCGCCGTGCTGCCTCTTCATACCAGCGCCTTTCCGCTTTCGCCACCTCCAGTTCTTCTTTGCGGCGTCGATATTCTCCAGGCTGTGTCCAGGGTCCTTTTCCGTCCAATATCTCCTCCCACGTCCAGAAGTCCTGTGATCGCTGCTCCTCACGATAAACAGGGGAGTTGGCTCAGGTCTGAACCCTGACTCTGCCTCACTCTCCCTGAGCCCCCCAAATACATTTTTGGGGCTGACTCTCGGGCTTTCTTCTGCGCCGCCGTGCTTTTCTCTTCGACTCCATTCTCATATAGCCCTCTTCGCACGGCTCCAGCGAATCCCAGGCGGGCTCCGGCACTCTCTCTGGGTCGACCGCCCACCTGTCTATTTCCTCCCAAGTCGTATACTCTATACTCTTGCTGTCCATAACGTCCTCCCATGTCCATTCCTCTTTTCGCTGCTGTTGCTGTCGCTGCCTGTCACCACGCTGCTTGGTCCAGTTGTGGTGGGTGATTCTGTAACGGCGTTCGTCTGTTGAAAGAGAGTCGGGCCAAAATGCAGCGTGGTTAATTCAAAACATGTTTAATGTAGAATAAAACACGATCAATACAAAACAACAAATGGACCGTGAAAACCTATACAGCCTATCTTGTGACAACAAACACAGAGACAGGAACAATCACCCACAAAACCACAGTGAAACCCAGGCTACCTAAATATGGTTCCCAATCAGAGACAACGAGAATCACCTGGCTCTGATTGAGAACCGCCTCAGGCAGCCATAGACTATGTTAGACACCCCTACTCAGCCACAATCCCAATACCTACTAAAACCCCAATACAAAAACACAACACAAAATAAACCCATGTCACACCCTGGCCTGACCAAATAAATATATAAACACAAAATACTAAGACCAGGGCGTGACAACAGCGAGTAGTCCAGGCAATCTTCTGAAGAAACAGATCAACAACAGACAATATTTTAAAACTATCAGAAGACATATTAATAATTGTTTAAATAAAGAAAAAACTCTTGTTGTTTTCCTTTATCGTAGAAAAGGAATTTGATTAAAAATGTGACACAACAAGACCACTCCACAGACTAGCAGATAACAACCTCCAGCTCCCACACTCAGTCAGAAAAATCCTCACAAGCTTCCTCCATAACCGCCAAAAACAAAGTCAAGGTCTCCACAGCCATCTCTCCACCATTCAGCTCAGAAGCAGGAGTTCCCCAAGGTGCAGTCCGAAGCCCACTTCTATTCATAATCTACATTTCAGACATGTACAGTACTACTCTCCACTCTCTGTTGGACAGGAAGCACAATTGGAAAATTACTTCTGCTACTGGAGCATCTACAAGTGTCCACACACTAGCCTCCAAAAAAACCTCCCTATAGAACAGATTGAACGTGGTCAAACGAGTGAAACTAAACCCTAAAAAAACACAGTGCATCTTATTCACCAGCAACACAAAACCTCAAACCAAATGAAACAATAAAGATGTGAAAAGAAGCCAAGTTCCTGAAGGTTATATTTTCAGAGCAACATGTTGTGCACAACCCATATTGTGAACATCGAGAGAGAATGACAGGAGAGGATGAGTCACTTAAAAGCACTTTGTGGAAGGAAACACTGAGCAGCATATGGAAGTATATTTTAGCTACATCAGATCACTCTTTGAACACACACTACCCACCTGGATCACAGCCTCCATACCACAAATTAAGCGACTGCAAAGAATCCAGAATCGAGAAATAACACTGGCATTCAGATTACCTCCACTTATACACATCACCAACTAAAACATTCATCAGAAATCTGGAATCAAAACCATCAGAGACAGACAAGCAATAACAATAATCATAAGAATAATAATCATCATCATCATAATGATAATAATAATAATGATAATAATAGTCGTAATCATAGTAATAGGACAGACATATCAAAACAAAGCATTCCACAACCCATCACTCAAGAAGACAGTACAAGTGGCACAATAGGCCACCAAAATACCCCTGTCAATCATTCTCCAGTCAAAGCCAGACTGATACAAACACAACCTCACATCCCACACAACATCAACATACCACACTTACTGTATAGATACAGGATAACCCCAATTAAGATGTAAGACAATACATCCCCTACCCACAACCCTTACATTAATCTGGCTCTGTAACCCCCCACACACTTATTACATTTTACTGACTATTGGCATCTACAAACAGTTCTTTATACTTTTTCAATTACAAATTTAACAACTCTCCTACTAAATTCTACAGGTTATGGAAATAGGCTCTTTTAGTATTTCTTCAGAAGTTTTCCTGAACTTAACTTCTATATCAAAGATAATCAAGCAAAAACACTATAGTAAATACTTCAGTAATGTCCACAAAAATCACTACATTAAATACTACAGTGTACGACAATCTGCAGGAACACTACATAAATTACTGTAGTACATACTAAAGTTGTATTTTACTACAGCAAAAACACTACACTGAATACTATAATATTTACAGTATACCATAGTATACTATAGTATTTCTGTATGATAGCCTATGTGAGTATGAGGATATGTGGTAGGTGTGTGAGTAATGAATTGCCTTTCCTTTACTTTCCCTTGTTCCTAATGTTGACATCCACCAACCATTACTGCTCTGCATTTTTAACATCCCAAACATTTCAATTTCCCACATTAAATATCCCTAACTGCTCAGCCTTTCAGGAGCAACAGGGGGACAAGAGCCATGCCAGAGGGGAAGACCACATATTACCCATCAGGGACTCAATCTTCCTTTCCTCAACCCTTTCCACTCCCATCCCTCATTCCAACCTCCCCTCTCTTAGTGGTCTGCTGTTTTTATGGAAAGCTTTACAATGAGCAGAATGACAGAGTTGAGAGGATGGAGGATGGAGAGAGAGTGGGTGAGGATGGAGAGGAGGGAGGAAGGAGAGAAAGGTGGGGAGAGGATAGAGAGAAAGAAAGGGGGAGAGGATGGACAAAGGAGAGAAAGGTGGGGAGAGGATAGAGAGAAAGAAAGGGGGAGAGGATGGACAAAGGAGAGAAAGGTGGGGAGAGGATAGAGAGAAAGAAAGGGGGAGAGGATGGACAAAGGAGAGAAAGGTGGGGAGAGGAAAGAGAGAAAGAAAGGGGGAGAGGATGGACGAAGGAGAGAAAGGTGGGGAGAGGATGGAGGATGAAGAGAAAGAAAGAGTGAGAGGATGGAGGATGGAGAGAAAGGTGGGGAGAGGATGAAGGATGGAGGAGAAAGGTGGGGAGAGGATGGAGGATGGAGAGAAAGGTGGGGAGAGGATGAAGGATGGAGAGAAAGAAAACGGGAGAGAATGGAGGAAGGAGAGAAATATGGAGAGGATGGAGGAAGGAGAGAAAATGGAGAGGATGGAGGAAGGGAGATGGAGAGGATGGAGGAAGGAGAGAAATATGGAGAGGATGGAGGAAGAGAGAAAGAAAGAGGGGAGAGGATGGAGGAAGGAGAGAAAGAAAGAGGGGAGAGGATGGAGGAAGGAGAGAAAGAAAGAGGGGAGAGGATGGAGGATGGAGAGAAATATGGAGAGGATGGAGGAAGGAGAGAAATATGGAGAGGATGGAGGAAGGAGAGAAATATGGAGAGGATGGAGGAAGGAGAGAAAGAAAGAGGGGAGAGGATGGAGGAAGGAGAGAAATATGGAGAGGATGGAGGATGGAGAGAAATATGGAGAGGATGGAGGAAGGAGAGAAATATGGAGAGGATGGAGGAAGGAGAGAAAGGGGGAGAGGATGGAGGAAGGAGAGAAAGAAAGAGGGGAGAGGATGGAGGAAGGAGAGAAATATGGAGAGGATGGAGGATGGAGAGAAAGGGGAGAGAATGGAGGAAGGAGAGAAATATGGAGAGGATGGAGGAAGGAGAGAAAGGGGGAGAGGATGGAGGAAGGAGAGAAAGAAAGAGGGGAGAGGATGGAGGATGGAGAGAAAGAAAGAGTGAGAGGATGGAGAGAAAGGTGGGGAGAGAATGAAGGATGGAGAGAAAGAAAAAGGGAGAGAATGGAGGAATGAGAGAAATATGGAGAGGATGGAGGAAGGATAGAAATATGGAGAGGATGGAGGAAGGAGAGAAAGGGGGAGAGGATGGAGGGTGGAGAGAAAGGGGGAGAGGATGGAGGAAGGAGAGAAAGGGGGAGAGGATGGATGATGGAGAGAAAGGGGGAGAGGATGGAGAGAGGGGGAGAGGATGGAGGAATGAGAGAAAGGGGGAGAGGATGTAGGATGGAATGGTTCTGAGAAATGACAACGTACTCAACTAGAACTAAATTGACCTGACCTTTAAGATGGAAAGAAATATCAATATTAAGCAAAGAAAACAGTTCTTACTTCATTTAAATCGTGTATTTTTCATATGCATTTTTCCCCTCTAGTCAGACAGCAAAATGCTTTTATGAAAACCAAATGTATTTTTTTATAGTAAATCTACATAATGTACTCTGTCAAGTTTAAATCAGACATGTAGGGAAGACAGGGGGAGTGGGACTCTATTGAGGCACTAAATAACTTTGTATTCATAAGGATTAGTTCACCTAAACTAAAGTAGAGTACATTGTGATGGACAGGTTCTCTTTAATCTCATGAATGCTTTTATACACAACTCTCCTATGTGGATAACTGTTCACTATGGACTGAAGGAGCCCACTGGGCACAGACATTAATTTAACGTCTACTCCACGTTGGTTCAATGAAATGTCATTGAAATGACGTGGAAACAATGTTGATTCAACCCAGTGGGAGTGCTGTGGAAGCTTTCTCAGGTTAAATAGTCTGATTGACAGAGGGAATGAGTCTCTCTTTGATGTAACGGCGCTGACATTTCCTTTAGTGTCTATATGATGGGTACTGAGTGAACACTGAGCCTTTTCATCTCATTCCGACTGTCAGGCCGTGAAGTACTGTATTATTTCAAACCAATCTGAAGGTGTTAAGTGTCCATAGATTGAATGAAATACGTTAGAAATTGCCCTAAGTCTGGCATCTGAGTGTGTGCCCTGGTCTGGAGTCTCCAGGAGATGACTTGACTAAGCTGACCTGGTCTGGAATCTCCAGGAGATGACTTGGCTAAAATGACCTGGTCTGGAGTCTCCAGGGGATGATTTGGCTAAGCTGACCTGGTCTGGAGTCTCCAGGGGATGATTTGGCTAAATCGACCTGGTCTGGAATCTCCAGGAGATGACTTGGCTAAGCTGACCTGGTCTGGAATCTCCAGAACAGAATACAATGTGCTGTGTCCTGAACCCTGTACCTCTGGACTCTAGTCTCTGGAGATGTTCTGTCCAGATTGGGCCTCCAAAGCTCCTCTGACATGACAGGACCTAGACTTTGGACTCCTGGGCTGTGTTGAGTTGGCAATGTGGCGCCCCTATCTTACCTGGCTAATGGGGGGGTCCATAGGGGCATCAACAGCTGAGACTGACCTAAGGACTGAGCGCAGCAGATGGAGTTTAACCCTGCATTGCAGATAGCAAAGCCTGGAGGGACAAAATTACTGGAGGGACAAAAACACTTGTGCATGCACACACACACACACACACACACACACACACACACACACACACACACACACACACACACACAGACACACACACATACACACACACACTAACACACACAGACACACACACATACACACACACACACACATGGAGAGAGCCAAACATGGTTTATAAGTTATCATCATGCATGGGTAGTGTGTCACTACCTCCCTTCCGTGTGGGCTGAAACACATAGATTATCTTATATCATTAAATGGCTCCCTAAATCACTAAATCAATCAAATCATTGTATCACATGATGTATTTTACTGTACACACCTCATGACATTATTTACATAAACCTGACCACACAGTAAACTGAAGCCCATTCACAGATATACAGTGCATTTCATCAAGGTTCCCTCTGTACTTTGCTCTTTGCCTTCGATCCTGACTAGTCTCCCAGTTCCTGCCGCTGAAAAACATCCCCGCAGCATGATGCTGCCACCACCATGCTTCACCGTAGGGATGGTGCCAGGTTGGCTCCATGCCAAGGAATTCAATGCTGGTTTTATACAACCAGACAATCTTGCTTCTCATGGTCTGAGAGTCTTTAGTTGCCTTTTGGTAAACTCCAAGTGGCCTGGCTTCCTGGTTATCCTTCTGGAAGGTTTTCCCATCTCCATAGAGGAACTCTAGAGCTCTGTCAGAGTGACCATCGGGTTCTTGGTCATCTTCCTGCTAAGGGTCATTCCCCCGATTGCTCAGTTTGGCCGGGCGGCCAGCTCTAGGAAGAGTCTTGCTGGTTCCAAACATGTTCCATTTAAGAATGATGGAGGCCACTGTGTTCTTGGGGACCTTCAATGCTGCAGAAATGTTTTGGTACCTTTCCCCAGATCTGTGCCTCGGCACAATCCTGTCTAGGAACTCTATGGACAATTCCATGGACCTCATGGTTGGGTTTTTGCTCAGATATGCCCTGTAAACTGTGGGATCTCATATAGGCAGATATGTGCCTTTCCAATCATGTCCAATTGATAGAATTTCCCAGAGGTGAACTCCAATCAAGTTGTAGAAACATCTCAAGGATGATCAAGGATGATCAACGGAAACAGGATGCACCTGGTCTCAATTTCTCAAAAGTCTCAGCAAAAGGGCTGAATGCTTATGCAAATAAAGTGTTACTGTTTTTTCTGTGTAGATTGCTGAGGACAAAATGTGGAAAAACTCAAGGGGTCTAAATACTTAGGCACTGTATAAGATGAAGTCCCTGCTGGTCCCAGAAGGATACAAGTTGGTGCTTCTAGGTTGTTCATGGTAGTCAGATGTCTCACTACTGTCTCCTCGTTATGTTGGAGTGTAACCAGATGACTCATTAATAACTGTCTCCTCGTTATGTTGAAGTGTAACCAGATGACTCATTAATAACTGTCTCCTCATTATGTTGGAGTGTAACCAGATGACTCATTAATAACTGTCTCCTCATTATGCTGAAGTGTAACCAGATGTAGAACCCTCTGTGGAACGGGTTCTACCTGCAAAAGGGTTCTACCTGCAATCAAAAGGGTTCTACCTGGAACCAAAGGGGTTCTGCTATGAGGACAGCTGAAGAACCATTTGGAACATTGAATCTACTTCTCATCAGATCTATATCATACATTTCATGGATTACAAATAGCAAGAACAGATCACTCTGGAGTCAGAAGTTAACAGCAAGAACAGATCACTCTGGAGTCAGAAGTTAATATCAAGAACAGATCACTCTGGAGTCAGATGTTAACCTCAAAAACTGATCACTCTGGAGTCAGAAGTTAACAGGATGTGTAATTTAGCCTATTAAACACAAAAAAACGATGTTTCAGGTGAAAATTAGGCCGGTCTGATGCCAAAAAAGGAAAAGTCTTGCCTACTTCAACCATATTTTATTTCATTTTTGCAAAAGTAGTAGAGTGTAGTTCCCATAGTTAGCTACACTGCTACATGGCAAAAAAAATGTACATAAAAAATGTACATACATTTTTAGCTGATCTGCATGTAGTTGACATATCCCCAATACTGATCATTACATTGCTGAGCTTATCTGCCCACCTCCCATATGTTGTTCAAATCTTACCAGTCAGTTCCTTGTTCACATCTTACCTGTCAGTTCCTTGTTCACATCTTACCTGTCAGTTCCTTGTTCACATGCTACCTGTCAGTTCCTTGTTCACATGCTACCTGTCAGTTCCTTGTTCACATCTTACTTGTCAGTTCCTTGTTCACATGCTACCTGTCAGTTCCTTGTTCACATGCTACCTGTCAGTTCCTTGTTCACATCTTACCTGTCAGTTCCTTGTTCACATCTTACCTGTCAGTTCCTTGTTCACATCTTACCTGTCAGTTCCTTGTTCACATCTTACCTGTCAGTTCCTTGTTCACATCTTACCTGTCAGTTCCTTGTTCACATCTTACCTGTCAGTTCCTTGTTCACATCTTACCTGTCAGTTCCTTGTTCACATGCTACCTGTCAGTTCCTTGTTCACATCTTACCTGTCAGTTCCTTGTTCACATCTTACCTGTCAGTTCCTTGTTCACATCTTACCTGTCAGTTCCTTGTTCACATCTTACCAGTCAGTTCCTTGTTCATCTTTCAGTTCCTTGTTCACATCTTACCTGTCAGTTCCTTGTTCACATCTTACCTGTCAGTTCCTTGTTCACATCTTACCTGTCAGTTCCTTGTTCACATCTTCTTCAGTTCCTTGTTCACATCTTACCTGGGCCTGTCAGTTCCTTGTTCACATCTTACCTGTCAGTTCCTTGTTCACATGCTACCAGTCAGTTCCTTGTTCACATCTTACCTGTCAGTTCCTTGTTCACATCTTACCAGTCAGTTCCTTGTTCACATCTTATCAGTCAGTTCCTTGTTCACATCTTATCAGTCAGTTCCTTGTTCACATGCTACCAGTCAGTTCCTTGTTCACATCTTACCTGTCAGTTCCTTGTTCACATCTTACCAGTCAGTTCCTTGTTCATATGCTACCTGTCAGTTCCTTGGGGATTCCACTCTATTGACTTTCATCGTACATGGATTCACATGCTACAGCAGGTTGTAACTCGAGACAGTATCTTTCTGTGTTTCAGTCAATGCTAAATTGATTCCCCTCCATTGGCTTGTCTGTATACTGTTTATACTCCACAAATCATTCAATTCCTCTCTATGTTGCTGCTGTATGTAAGGGATAGATATAGATTGATTGGATAGGGTAGCGTTTGCATTGATGGTGTGTTACCAACAGTGGTTTATGTTATTTGCATGCTATTCTTAGGGCCTTCTCATATGTTTCACATATGTACACTGTACGTTCACTTGTGTTGAATTCCACTGACACTCAGTGCTGTTCATAATGCACCCTGCCACTCTAAAACACACCATGTATAGCCATATTCCCAAGATGTCCAATGTGATGTTACTGTTCTGTCAAAAGTTAATTAATGAGTTTCCTTTTAATGGTTTTCTCAAGCCTGCCTGTGGTATGCTCTGAAGGCATGTCCTATATTTCATGACAATCACATACTAATTGTTGCATCTCTTCCACAGACCCACTGTATGGTCATATCCCCTGAACACTAATGTCATGTTCACGTCAGCAGTGACATCTTTTCTTCACACATTAAACTCTATGGTATATTCAACTTATAGCATAGATGTGTCTAGCATGCACATCTGCTCCTGTTACACATGCAGGTTGACCTTTATTGTGATAAGTCTTGTTCTGGAGGCAGAACTGTGCGATTTCCCCTTCGATAGGCCAGCTCCAAAGTCAAATTTGGCTATATTGTAAATATGAAACACTAAATGTAAGTTTAGGGTTAGGCATTAGTGGTTAAGGTTAGGGTTAATGTTCAACTCAGATTTGATCACTTTGTGCCTGTGCCAGCTAGTGACACAATCTGCAGAGATGCCTCCAGAACAGGATTCATGACAAAAAATGCTAACCTGTCACTCAAACATCTACTGTCCTTTCGGTTACAGGCCCAACGCTCTAACCACTAGGATACCTGCCTCCCCGTCACATGGGTCTATAGATGATTTGGACAAGGAAATGGTTCATGGGTCTATAGATGATTTGGACAAGGAAATGGTTCATGGGTCTATAGATGATTTGTACAAGGAAAGGGTTCATGGGTCTGATTGCATGTGCAACAACCTCCCACAGTCTCACATCAGAATTAGACGTTGATGAAATGTCTCTCAAAAATCTAATTTCAAAGTTGTTGCAAACATGTTTATGGTTCATTTTAGGCATTAACTCCAACATCTTAGGAGTTAGGCATTAACTCTGAATGGTTAAGGTTTGGAATAGGTTTAAAATCTCAAAAGTAACTTTCTTTCGCTGGATTCGAACTTGCAACGCCCGTCTGCCATCCTCGTCCACAACACCCTTGCAAAACCCGAACCTACTTGAAGGTAACAGCGATCACGGTTGCCCCTAGTGGCCAGTTTCCATATCATCTCCCGACGTTGCATACTGAATTGTATCTCGGATGGCCAGTGGTGTAAAGTACTTAAGTATATTTAAAACCAAAAAGTTTCAGTCTTTTACTCAAGTAGTATTTTACTGAGTGACTTTCACTTTTGCATTTTCTATTAAGTTATCGATACTTTTAATACTTTTCAAGTATGATCATTGGGTACTTTTTCCACTACTGCGGGAGACCTGGCTGTTCATGCTTGTCTCTGATGTGTGTCTACTCCTCAGTGTGTTTGTGTCTACTGTACATGTGGGTCTGTGTAAATGTATCTTCTAATGTTGTCTGTATGAGCTTGTGCATGTACTGTATATTGTGTGTTTCTGTGCACTTGTTGTATGTGAAACAGTCTAGATTATGCTCTGCTAGCAGCCTCACTCTGTATCAAAAAACGTTCTCCTACGTCCCTCGTTCCCTCTCTCCTCCCTGGGTTGGATGTGGCCTCCTCTGACACATTGCCATTGTAAAGAAAAAACTGAAATCATCAATACAGTATATTGTTAATAGAATAGCACCATCTTGGGGTAGATGCTGAAGCTAAGTTATCTTATTTATTTACAGAAACACAGATCTGGGTTTTATCTTGTTGAGGAGATGGGGGATATCCTTTTCTGGAACAGAGCTGTCTCTTCTCCCTTCTCGCTAGCCTTAGTTCTCTCTCTCTCTCTCTCTCTCTCTCTCTCTCTCTCTCTCTCTCTCTGTCTCTCTCTCTCTCTCATTTTCTTTCTCTCATCTCTCTCAACTCTCTCGTGTCTCTCAACTCTCTCGCCTCTCGTTTCTTGTTTCTCTCTCTCTCTCTCTCTCTCTCGCTCTCTTTCTCTCGCTCTCTTTCTCTCCCTCTGCTGTGGAGATAGTCAATAGTACCTCAGTCAATGCAGTTAGTGGGAGTGTGCTTGTTTTAGTGTTGCTCAGCAGTTTATCATCTTGGAGTTTGGATGGGCCTCTTTAAACAGAGAGCCATAGAGAGAGGGACTGGAGGGAGGAAGAGAGAGAACAAAGGGTATAGAATTATATCATCCAGAGTGACTTAATGTTCTTTCTTTGCTGAATCACAGTTCGATTTCTCAGTCAGATCTGAATTTTATCCCCAAGTCTCTCTATGGTTAAACTGAACCTCTTCCCTGTCCTCTTTAACAGAGCCTTACCCCCAAGTCTCTCTATGGTTAAACTGAACCTCTTCCCTGTCCTCTTTAACAGAGCCTTACCCCCAAGTCTCTCTATGGTTAAACTGAACCTCTTCCCTGTCCTCTTTAACAGAGCCTTACCACAGTCTCTCTATGGTTAAACTGAACCTCTTCCCTGTCCTCTTTAACAGAGCCTTACCACAGTCTCTCTATGGTTAAACTGAACCTCTTCCCTGTCCTCTTTAACAGAGCCTTACCCCAGTCTCTCTATGGTTAAACTGAACCTCTTCCCTGTCCTCTTTAACAGAGCCTTACCCCAGTCTCTCTATGGTTAAACTGAACCTCTTCCCTGTCCTCTTTAACAGAGCCTTACCCCAGTCTCTCTATGGTTAAACTGAACCTCTTCCCTGTCCTCTTTAACAGAGCCTTACCCCAGTCTCTCTATGGTTAAACTGAACCTCTTCCCTGTCCTCTTTAACAGAGCCTTACCCCAGTCTCTCTATGGTTAAACTGAACCTCTTCCCTGTCCTCTTTAACAGAGCCTTACCCCAGTCTCTCTATGGTTAAACTGAACCTCTTCCCTGTCCTCTTTAACAGAGCCTTACCCCAGTCTCTCTATGGTTAAACTGAACCTCTTCCCTGTCCTCTTTAACAGAGCCTTACCCCAGTCTCTCTATGGTTAAACTGAACCTCTTCCCTGTCCTCTTTAACAGAGCCTTACCACAGTCTCTCTATGGTTAAACTGAACCTCTTCCCTGTCCTCTTTAACAGAGCCTTACCCCAGTCTCTCTATGGTTAAACTGAACCTCTTCCCTGTCCTCTTTAACAGAGCCTTACCCCAGTCTCTCTATGGTTAAACTGAACCTCTTCCCTGTCCTCTTTAACAGAGCCTTACCCCCAAGTCTCTCTATGGTTAAACTGAACCTCTTCCCTGTCCTCTTTAACAGAGCCTTACCCCAGTCTCTCTATGGTTAAACTGAACCTCTTCCCTGTCCTCTTTAACAGAGCCTTACCCCAGTCTCTCTATGGTTAAACTGAACCTCTTCCCTGTCCTCTTTAACAGAGCCTTACCCCAGTCTCTCTATGGTTAAACTGAACCTCTTCCCTGTCCTCTTTAACAGAGCCTTACCCCAGTCTCTCTATGGTTAAACTGAACCTCTTCCCTGTCCTCTTTAACAGAGCCTTACCCCAGTCTCTCTATGGTTAAACTGAACCTCTTCCCTGTCCTCTTTAACAGAGCCTTACCCCAGTCTCTCTATGGTTAAACTGAACCTCTTCCCTGTCCTCTTTAACAGAGCCTTACCCCAGTCTCTCTATGGTTAAACTGAACCTCTTCCCTGTCCTCTTTAACAGAGCCTTACCCCCAAGTCTCTCTATGGTTAAACTGAACCTCTTCCTGTCCTCTTTAACAGAGCCTTACCCCAGTCTCTCTATGGTTAAACTGAACCTCTTCCCTGTCCTCTTTAACAGAGCCTTACCCCCAAGTCTCTCTATGGTTAAACTGAACCTCTTCCCTGTCCTCTTTAACAGAGCCTTACCCCAGTCTCTCTATGGTTAAACTGAACCTCTTCCCTGTCCTCTTTAACAGAGCCTTACCCCAGTCTCTCTATGGTTAAACTGAACCTCTTCCCTGTCCTCTTTAACAGAGCCTTACCCCAGTCTCTCTATGGTTAAACTGAACCTCTTCCCTGTCCTCTTTAACAGAGCCTTACCCCAGTCTCTCTATGGTTAAACTGAACCTCTTCCCTGTCCTCTTTAACAGAGCCTTACCCCAGTCTCTCTATGGTTAAACTGAACCTCTTCCCTGTCCTCTTTAACAGAGCCTTACCCCAGTCTCTCTATGGTTAAACTGAACCTCTTCCCTGTCCTCTTTAACAGAGCCTTACCCCAGTCTCTCTATGGTTAAACTGAACCTCTTCCCTGTCCTCTTTAACAGAGCCTTACCCCCAAGTCTCTCTATGGTTAAACTGAACCTCTTCCCTGTCCTCTTTAACAGAGCCTTACCCCAAGTCTCTCTATGGTTAAACTGAACCTCTTCCCTGTCCTCTTTAACAGAGCCTTACCCCAGTCTCTCTATGGTTAAACTGAACCTCTTCCCTGTCCTCTTTAACAGAGCCTTACCCCAGTCTCTCTATGGTTAAACTGAACCTCTTCCCTGTCCTCTTTAACAGAGCCTTACCCCAGTCTCTCTATGGTTAAACTGAACCTCTTCCCTGTCCTCTTTAACAGAGCCTTACCCCAGTCTCTCTATGGTTAAACTGAACCTCTTCCCTGTCCTCTTTAACAGAGCCTTACCCCAGTCTCTCTATGGTTAAACTGAACCTCTTCCCTGTCCTCTTTAACAGAGCCTTACCCCAGTCTCTCTATGGTTAAACTGAACCTCTTCCCTGTCCTCTTTAACAGAGCCTTACCCCCAAGTCTCTCTATGGTTAAACTGAACCTCTTCCCTGTCCTCTTTAACAGAGCCTTACCCCAGTCTCTCTATGGTTAAACTGAACCTCTTCCCTGTCCTCTTTAACAGAGCCTTACCCCCAAGTCTCTCTATGGTTAAACTGAACCTCTTCCCTGTCCTCTTTAACAGAGCCTTACCCCAGTCTCTCTATGGTTAAACTGAACCTCTTCCCTGTCCTCTTTAACAGAGCCTTACCCCAGTCTCTCTATGGTTAAACTGAACCTCTTCCCTGTCCTCTTTAACAGAGCCTTACCCCAGTCTCTCTATGGTTAAACTGAACCTCTTCCCTGTCCTCTTTAACAGAGCCTTACCCCAGTCTCTCTATGGTTAAACTGAACCTCTTCCCTGTCCTCTTTAACAGAGCCTTACCCCAGTCTCTCTATGGTTAAACTGAACCTCTTCCCTGTCCTCTTTAACAGAGAGCCTTACCCCAGTCTCTCTATGGTTAAACTGAACCTCTTCCCTGTCCTCTTTAACAGAGCCTTACCCCCAAGTCTCTCTATGGTTAAACTGAACCTCTTCCCTGTCCTCTTTAACAGAGCCTTACCCCCAAGTCTCTCTATGGTTAAACTGAACCTCTTCCCTGTCCTCTTTAACAGAGCCTTACCCCAGTCTCTCTATGGTTAAACTGAACCTCTTCCCTGTCCTCAGTAACAGAGCCTTACCCCAGTCTCTCTATGGTTAAACTGAACCTCTTCCCTGTCCTCTTTAACAGAGCCTTACCCCAGTCTCTCTATGGTTAAACTGAACCTCTTCCCTGTCCTCTTTAACAGAGCCTTACCCCAGTCTCTCTATGGTTAAACTGAACCTCTTCCCTGTCCTCTTTAACAGAGCCTTACCCCAGTCTCTCTATGGTTAAACTGAACCTCTTCCCTGTCCTCTTTAACAGAGCCTTACCCCAGTCTCTCTATGGTTAAACTGAACCTCTTCCCTGTCCTCTTTAACAGAGCCTTACCCCCAAGTCTCTCTATGGTTAAACTGAACCTCTTCCCTGTCCTCTTTAACAGAGCCTTACCCCAGTCTCTCTATGGTTAAACTGAACCTCTTCCCTGTCCTCTTTAACAGAGCCTTACCCCCAAGTCTCTCTATGGTTAAACTGAACCTCTTCCCTGTCCTCTTTAACAGAGCCTTACCCCAGTCTCTCTGGTTAAACTGAACCTCTTCCCTGTCCTCTTTAACAGAGCCTTACCCCAGTCTCTCTATGGTTAAACTGAACCTCTTCCCTGTCCTCTTTAACAGAGCCTTACCCCAGTCTCTCTATGGTTAAACTGAACCTCTTCCCTGTCCTCTTTAACAGAGCCTTACCCCCAAGTCTCTCTATGGTTAAACTGAACCTCTTCCCTGTCCTCTTTAACAGAGCCTTACCCCAGTCTCTCTATGGTTAAACTGAACTTCGTCCCTGTCCCTTTTAACAGAGCCTTACCCCAGTCTGTCCTCTGGTTAATCTGAACCTCTTCCCTGTCCCTTTTAACATAGCCTTCTCCTCAGAGCCCTGCCTTGGTTCTCTCCTACCGACATGGTTCTCTCCTACCGACATTCTGACTCTGTTTTCAATTTCAAAATGTCGCCTGTGACCAGAGAGATTCAACCGCAGCCCATTTCCATGTGACCTTCCCAAACAGTGGGCCCAGGGAGACAGGCTCCTAATTAAATCTTTATCATTCTGACTCCCTGGAAACGCAGAGCACGATTGAATGAAGCTGTGTCTACAGTGTGTTCACGACACAGACATCTGCACTCACTCTATTAGATACCCAGCTTCAGGTAGAGGTTGACCTTTGATGCTAATCTAGGATCAGATTACCTTCCTTTCATCTGAACCTAACCACTGTGGGAGGGGGAGGGGTAACTTCCTCCTATAAAGGGTAACTACATCCTACTCCCTTGGCTCTTGGATATCCAAATTAAGTAAACATTTCCACAATAATTGATGTGGAGCAATGTTGTACTTCAAAACACCTCCATGCCATCTCCCCAGTTCTGGTAGACATTGGACACAAGGAAGTAACCCCTGGTAGGTAGTATAATAACAGGCCCAGACTCCCAGACTCACAGCTGATTGGGAGATATCAATCAACGTTTACAAAGAGAGAATTAACATCTGGAGGCTTTTGTCTGCTGTCACTGATGTGTAGGCTTCACCTCCCCTCCAATCCAACAGATTGTCTCTGCCTTTCTCTATGCCTCTCTCTTTATCTGTCGCTCCTGCTCCCTCTCTGTTGCTCTCTCTCTCTCTCTCTCTCTCTGTCTCTCTCCCTCTCAGTTTCTCTCTCTCTCTCTCTCTCTCTCTCTCTCTCTCTCTCTCTCTCTCTCTCTCTCTCTCTCTCTCTGTCCCTCTCTCTCTCTCTCTGTTTCTCTGTTTCTCTCTCTCTCTCTCCCTCTCTCTCTCTGTTTCTCTGTCTCTCTCTCCCAGTCTCTCTCTCTCTGTTTCTCTGTCTCTCTCTCTCTCTCTGTCTCTCTCTCTCTCTCTCCTCTCTCTCTCTCTGTCTCTCTCCATCTCTCTCTCTCTGTCTCTCTCTCTCTCTCTCTCTCTCTCTCTGTTTCTCTGTCTCTCTCTCTGTCTCTCTCTCTCTCTGTTTCTCTGTCTCTCTCTCTCTCAGTCTCTCTCTCTCTCTCTGTTTCTCTGTCTCTCTCTCTCTCTCTCTCTCTCTCTCTCTCTCTCTCTCTCAAATCTCTCTCTCTGTCTCTCTCTCTCGAGTCTCTCTCCATCTCTCTCTCTCTCTGTCTCTCTCTCTCTCTGTCTCTCTCTCTCTCTGTCTCTCTCTCTCTCTCTCTCTCTCTCTCTCTCTCTCTCTCTCTGTCTCTCTCTCTCTCTCTCTCTCTCTCTCTGTCT
The DNA here is from genome assembly GCF_018296145.1 of Oncorhynchus tshawytscha. Taxonomy (NCBI): domain Eukaryota; kingdom Metazoa; phylum Chordata; class Actinopteri; order Salmoniformes; family Salmonidae; genus Oncorhynchus; species Oncorhynchus tshawytscha. Next base: position 82,830,081 of record NC_056441.1, read on the forward strand.
CTCTCTCTCTCTCTCTCTCTCTCTCTCTCTCTCTCTCTCTCTCTCTCTCTCTCTCTCTCTCTCTCTCAATTCAATTACATTTCAATTTAAGGACTTTGTTGGTATGGGAAACAAATGTTAACATTGCCAAAGCAAGTGAACTAGATAATAAGCAAAAGTGAAATAGGCAATAAAAATTAACAGTAAATATTACACTCACCAAAGTTCCAATAGAATGTGCAAATAGTTAAAGGACAAAATTGGGTTTGTTTTCTAATTCTGTATGGATTTGTGTAATCTACAATGGAAATATGTGTCTCTGGTTTTTAGTCATACATTTGGCAGGAGGTCAGGAAGTGCAGCTCAGTTTCCACCTTATTGCTTTCTGTTTGTCACTCCCTCTCTATGGATTTATCTAATCTCTCACCCCCTACCCCCTCCCCCAATGTAGTCATCATTTCAGGAGGTCAAGTGCACCAGTTTCCACCCCCCCCCAATGTATCTCTCTCTCCCGGATTGTATCTCTCTCTCCCCTCCCCCAATGTATCTCTCTCTCAACACCCCCTACCCCCCCCCAATGTATCTCTCTCTCAACCCCCACCCCCCCCAACCCCCCCACCCCCAATGTATCTCTCTCCTCAACATCCCCCTCCCCCTCCCCCTACCCCCACCACCCACCCCCAATGTATCCCCTCTCCTGGATTGTATCTCTCTCTCAACACCCCTCCCCCTACCCCCCCACCCACCCCCAATGTATCCCCCCCTCTCCTCCCATTGTATCTCTCTCTCAACACCCCCCCCTACCCCCACCCACCCCCAATGTATCCCTCTCTCCTGGATTGTATCTCCTCTCAACCCCCCCACCCACCCCCAATGTATCCCTCTCTCCTGGATTGTATCTCTCTCTCAACACCCCTCCCCCTACCCCCACCCACCCTCAATGTGTCATTGTACTTTTCCTTCATGATCCTTCCCTGACATGGCTACTTAGGCTTGGAGCTGAAATACACTTAGGGTTGATGTAGAACACACTTGATTGAAGACAGCAATACACTACAACAACTGCCGTAAGGTGTAGCACTATGATCATAACAGTCATAGTTAAAGGTAATTTACAAATGTGACAGTACAGCAAGGTCTGTAGCAGCTAATCACTGAACATGTATGGCCCACTATATCTCTCCATCTGTCATTTTATCTTTAAGACTAATTATCATTGGCAGGTGAATTAATTTGCTTATCATAACAGAATTATATTTCCCCCATTTACTTTTATCTCTGTATATATCTCCACTCTGTATTCCTCCCTCTCATCTCCTCCACCTCTCCTCCTCTCCTACTCCTGTCCTCCTATCCTCCCTCTCCTCTCCACCTCTCCTCCTCCTGTCCCTCTCATCTCCTCCTCTCCTCTCCACCTCTCTTCCTCCCCTCCACTTCTCCTCCTCCTGTCCTCCTGTCCTCCCTCTCATCTCCTCCTCCCCTCCTCTCCACCTCTTCCCCTCCCCTCCACCTCTCCTCCTCTTGTCCTCCTGTCCTCCCTATCATCTCCCCCTCTCCTCTCCACCTATCCTCCTCCCCTCCACCTCTCCTCCTCCTGTCCTCCTGTCCTCCCCTCCTCATCTCCTCCTCTCCACCTCTCCTCCTCCTGTCCTCCGCTCCTCTCCTCCTCCCCTGCACCTCTCCTCCTCCTGTCCTCCCTCTCACATCCTTCTCTCCACCCACCTCTCCTCCTCCCCTCTGTCCTCCTGTCCTCCTCCCTGTCCTCCTGTCCTCCCCTCCTCCATCTCCTCCTCCTCCACCTCTCCTCCTCCTGTCCTCCTCCCCCTCTCATCTCCTCTCTCCACCTCCACCTCTCCTCCTCCTGTCCTCCTGTCCCCCTCTCATCTCCTCCTCCCCTCCCACCTCTCCTCCTCCTGTCCTCCTGTCCTCCCCTCCTCATCTCCTCCTCTCCACCTCTCCTCCTCCTGTCCTCCTGTCCTCCTGTCCTCCCTCTCATCTACTCCTCCCCTCCACCTCTCCTCCTGTCCTTCCTCTCATCTCCTCCTCTCCACCTCTCCTCCTCCCCTCCACCTCTCCTCCTGCCCTCCTGTCCTCCCCTCCTCATCTCCTCCTCTCCGCCTCTCCTCATCCTGTCCTCCTGTCCTCCCTCTCATCTACTCCTCCCCTCCACCTCTCCTCCTGTCCTCCTGTCCTCCCTCTGATCTCCTCCTCTCCTCTCCATCTCTCCTCCTCCCCTCCCACCTCTCCTCCTCCTCCTCCTGTCCTCCTCCTCATCTGCTCCTCTCCACCTCCCTCCTCCTGTCCTCCTGTCCTCCCTCATCTCCTCCTCCTCTCCACCTCTCCTCCTCCTCTCCACCTCTCCTCCTCCTGTCCTCCTGTCCTCCCCTCCTCATCTCCTCCTCTCCACCTCTCCTCCTCCTGTCCTCCTGTCCTCCCTCTCGTCTCCTTCTCTCCACCTCTCCTCCTCCCCTCCACCTCTCCTCCTCCTGTCCTCCTGTCCCCATCTCATCTCCTCCTCCCCTCCCACCTCTCCTCCTCCTGTCCTCCTGTCCTCCCCTCCTCATCTCCTCCTCTCCACCTCTCCTCCTCCTGTCCTCCTGTCCTCCTGTCCTCCCTCTCATCTACTCCTCCCCTCCACCTCTCCTCCTCCTGTCCTCCTGTCCTTCCTCTCATCTCCTCCTCTCCACCTCTCCTCCTCCCCTCCACCTCTCCTCCCTGCCCTCCTGTCCTCCCCTCCTCATCTCCTCCTCTCCGCCTCTCCTCATCCTGTCCTCCTGTCCTCCCTCTCATCTACTCCTCCCCTCCACCTCTCCTCCTCCTGTCCTCCTGTCCTCCCTCTGATGTCCTCCTCTCCTCTCCACCTCTCCTCCTCCCCCCCCACCTCTCCTCCTCCTGTCCTCCTGTCCTCCCCTCCTCATCTCCTCCTCTCCACCTCTCCTCCTCCTGTCCTCCTGTCCTCCCTCTGATCTCCTCCTCTCCTCTCCACCTCTCCTCCTCCTCTCCACCTCTCCTCCTCCTGTCCCCCTGTCCTCCCCTCCTCATCTCCTCCTCTCCACCTCTCCTCCTCCTGTCCTCCTGTCCTCCCTCTGATCTCCTCCTCTCCTCTCCACCTCTTCTCCTCCTCTCCACCTCTCCTCCTCCTGTCCTCCTGTCCTCCCCTCCTCATCTCCCCCTTTCCACTTCTCCCTCCATCTATCTTTACAGCTTTCTCTCTCATCTATCTAGTTTTCCTACACATTATTTACATACAGTATCCTGTTTTTTTTTCTTCCATGGTAAGCATCTCCTCCAAGCTCAATCACCAGAGGAGAAGGAAAATGCCAGAGGCGAGATAGCTTCAAATAAAAAATGAAAGTACTCTTCTCTTTATTAAGATAAACCAAAGTTTAACTTTCAATGAAACGCTCCACACTGACACCAAATCAAAGAGAAAACTTTGGATTGTAGCCATTAAAGTGTGTCCCAAGTTGCAGAAAGAAAACATGTTGTTTTAAGACTCCCTCAGTTTGATACTGTATGTATGTATTAATTACTGTTGGCTAATGAAGACCTAATTATTCACTTCAATTAACAGATACACCTTAGTGGCTTGGTCCCACGTGTGTCATTTCTGTTATCATGTCTGCTTCGCTTTCATATTTATTCAGACCAGGTTTACCTGATGCCTGCATGTCTACACACATTTGCTACTCTTTGATGAGAAAACAAAACATTTGTGTGTGCCTGCCACAGGGGGCTTGTGGCACCTTAACTAGGGAGGATGGGCTCGTGGTCATGGCTGGAGTAGAACGAGTGGAATGGTATCAAAAACATCAAACACGTGGTTTCTATGTGTTTGATACCATTCCATTTACTCTGTTCCAGCCTCCACTGGTGTATGCGTGAGCGTGTGCGTTAACCTGTGTGTGTGTGTGTGTGTGTGTGTGTGTGTGTGTGTGTGTGTGTGTGTGTGCATGCATGTGTGTGTGTTTACCTGTGTGTGTGTGTGTGTGTGTGTGTGTGTGTGTGTGCATGCATGTGTGTGTGTTTACCTGTTGGGTGTGTGTGTGTGTGTGTGTGTGTGTGTGTGTGTGCGTGTGCATGTGTGTTGTGTGTGCGTGTGTGTTTACCTGTGTATGTGTGGGTTGTATGTGGGTGTGTGTTTACCTGTGTGTGTGTGTGTGTGTGTGTGTGTGTGTGTGTGTGTGTGTGTGTGCATGTGTGCATGTGTGTGTGTTTACCTGTGTGTGTTGTGTGTGCTGTGTGTGTGTGTGTTTACCTGTGTGTGTTGTATGTGGGTGTGTGTTTACCTGTGTGTGTGTGTGTGCATGTGCATGTGTGTGTGTGTGCATGTGTGTGTGTTTACCTGTGTGTGTTGTGTGTGCGTGTGTGTTTACCTGTGTGTGTGTGTTGTGTGTGTGTGTGTGTTTACCTGTGTGTGTGTGTGTGTGTGTGTTTACCTGTGTGTGTGTGTGTGTGTGTGTGCATGTGTGTGTGTGTGTTTACCTGTGTGTGTGTGTGTGTGTGTGTGTGTGCGTGTGTGTTTACCTGTGTGTGTGTGTGTGCGTGTGTGTTTATGTGTGTGTGTGTGTGTGTGTGTGTGTGTGTGTGTGTGTGTGTGTGCGTGTGTGTTTACCTGTGTGTGTGTGCGTGTGTGTGTGTGCGTGTTATTGTTCTGTCATGTTAATGTAAATACATCTCTCCCCTGCTGCATATTATTACTTATCCGATGCTGTTATCGGATGAGAAGGCAGTCTCCTGTATAACCCATCTGTCTATGGGGGATTCCGACACCTTGTTTGTTTACCACACAAGCTAACATTGTATCCGCCTGAGTACATGGTATTTTGTTAGCCCCGTAGGACATAACAGGGTAGGATATGGCAGGATAGGATATGGTCGGGTAGAATTGGGTAGTATAGGGTAGGGTAGGATATCTGTGTAGGGAAGGATATGGTAAGTAAAGATTGTATAAGGTAGGGTAGGGTAGGGTTGAATAGGATAGGGTAGGGAAGGGTAGTGTAGTGTAAGGGTAAGTTAGGGTAAGGTAGGATAGTATAAGGTAGGATAGGGTAGGGTAGGGTATGGTAGGATAGGGTAGGGTGGGTAGTATAGGGTAGGGTAGGATAGGGTAATGTAGGATAGTATAAGGTAGGATAGGGTAGGGTAAGGGTTGTATAGGGTAGGGTAGGATAGGGTAAGGTAGGATAGTATAAGGTAGGATAGGGTAGGGTAGGGTTGTATAGGATAGGGTATGGTAGGGTAGGGTAGGGTAGGGTATGGTAGCAAAGGGTAGGGTCAGATTTGATAGGATTAGGTAGGGTAAGATAGGATAGGGTAGTTGTAGGGTGGGTAGAGTAGGGTAGGATGGGATAGGGTAACGTAGGATAGGGTAGGGTAGAGGGGGGGTAGAGTAGGGTAGATGGGATAAGGTAGCGTAGGATAGGGTAGGGTGGAGTAGGCTAAGATAGGGTAGGGTGGGTAGGTTAGGTTAGGTTAGGATAGGATAGGATATGATATGGTAGGGGTAGGATTAGGTAGGATATGTAGATAGGATAGGATAAGGTAAGGTAGGATAAGGTAGGGCAAGATAGGGTAGGGTAGGGTAGGATAGGGTAGGGTAGGGTGGGTAGAGTAGGGTAGGATGGGACAGGGTAGCATAGGATAGGGTAGGGTGGAGTAGGGTAAGATAGGGTAGGGTGGGTAGGTTAGGATAGGATAGGGTAGAGTAGGGGTAGGATTAGGTAGGATATATAGATAGGATAGGATAGGATAAGGTAAGGTAAGATAAGGTAGGGCAAGATAGGGTAGGGTAGGATAGGGTAGGTTAAAGTGGGGTAGGATAAGATAGATTAGTGTAGGATAACATAGATTAGGGTAGGATAGGATAGGGTAGTATAGGGTAGTTAAGGATAGGGTAGGAAAGGACAGGGGTAGGGTGCGAAAGGATAAGATAGGGTAAGAAATGATAGGGTGGGAATGGGTAGGGTAGGCCAGGATAGGGTAGGATAGAGATATGATATGTTAGAGTGGGGTAGGATAAGATATGTTTGGTTAGGATATGAAAGGGTAGGGTGGGATATTATAGGGTAGGGTGGGATATGATAGGGTAGGGTAGGATATGATAGGGTAGGGTGGGATATGATAGGGTAGGGTAGGATATGATAGGGTAGGGTAGGATATGATAGGGTAGGGTAGGATATGATAGGGTATGATATGATATGTTAGAGTGGGGTAGGATATGATAGGGTAGGGTAGGATATGATAGGGTAGGGTAGGATATGATAGGGTAGGGTAGGATATGATAGGGTATGGTAGGATATGATAGGGTAGGGTAGGATATGATAGGGTAGGATATGATAGGGTTGGGTAGGATATGATAGGGTAGGGTAGGATATGATAGGGTAGTGTAGGATATGATAGGGTAGGGTAGGATATGATAGGGTAGGGATAGGATATGACAGGGTAGGGTAGGATATGATAGGGTAGGGTAGGATATGATAGGGTAGGGTAGGATATGATAGGGTAGGGTAGGATATGATAGGGTAGGGTAGGATATGATAGGGTAGGGTAGGATATGATAGGGTTGGATAGGTTAGAGAGACTTGATTTGCAGACTTGTTTACGTGCTGCTGTTCATTTTGTTGCTAACCTTACTGTGCTACCTGACAACTTTACTGTTTTTACTTTTTAATATTCACATGGAAAAGTCCACAGACCCACTCCAAAAGGCTTTCGAGCCATCATCGACTCAGTGGGTTTTGTCCAACATGTCTCCAGACTTACTCACTGCCACAGTCATACTCTGGACCTAGTTTTGTCCCATGGAATAAATATTGTGGATCTTAATGTTTTTCCTCATAATTCTGGACTATCGCACCACCATTTTATTACGTTTGCAATTGCAACAAATAATCTGCTCCGACCCCAACCATGGAGCTTCAAAAGTCCAGCTATAAATTCTCAGACAACCCAAAGAATCCTTGATGCCCTTCCAGACTCCCTCTGCCTACCCAAGGACGTCAGAGGACAAAAATCAGTTACCACCTAACTGAGGAACTCAATTTAACCTTGTGCAATACCCTAGATGCAGTTGCACCCCTAAAAGCTAAAAACATTTGTCATAAGAAACTAGCTCCTTGGTATACAGAAAATACCCTAGCTCTGAAGCAAGCTTCCAGAAAATTGGAACGTAAATGGCGCCACATAAAACTGGAAGTCTGCCAAATAGCTTGGAAAGACAGTGCCATGCAGTATCGAAGAGCCCTCACAGCTGCTCGATCCACTTATTTTTCCAACTTAATTGAAGAAAATAACAACAATCGGTAATTTATTTTTTATACTGTCGCAAAGCTAACTAAAAAGCTGCTTTCCCCAAGAGAGGATGGCTTTAACTTCAGCAGTAATAAATTCATGAACTTCTTTGAGGAAAAGATCATGATCATTGGAAAGCAAATTACGGGCTCCTCTTTAAATCTGCGTATTCCTCCAAAGCTCTGCACAACTCAACAGAGTCTGCACAACTCTACCAGGACCTAGGATCAAGAGAGACACTCAAATGTTTTAGTACTATATCTTGACACAATGATGAAAATGGCCTCTAAACCTTCAAGCTGCATACTGGACCCTATTCCAACTAAACTACTGAAAGAGCTGTTTCCTGTGCTTGGCCCTCCTATTTTGAACATAATAAATGGCTCTTTGTGTGTACCAAACTCACTAAAAGTGAAAGTAATAAAGCCTCTCTTGAAAAAGCCAAACCTTGACGTAGAAAATATAAAAAACTATCAACCTATATCGAATCTCCCATTACTCTCAAAAAAATGAAAAGGCTGTTGCGCAGCAACTCACTGCCTTCCTGAAAAAAAACAATGTATACGAAATGCTTCAGTCTGGTTTTAGACCCCATCATAGCACCAAGACTGCACTTGTGAAGGTGTAAATGACCTTTTAATGGTGTCAGACCGAGGCTCTGCATCTGTCCTCGTGCTCCTAGACCTTAGTGCTGCTTTTAATACCACCGGTTACCACATTCTTTTGGAGAGATTGGAAACCCAAATTGGTCTACACGGACAAGTTCTGGCCTGGTTTAGATCTTATCTGTCTGAAAGATTTCAGTTTGTCTCTGTGAATGGTTTGTCCTCTGACAAATCAACTGTAAATTTCGGTGTTCCTCAAGGTTCCGTTTTGGGACCACTATTGTTTTCACTATATACACTGCCCAAAAAAATAAAGGGAACACTTAAACAACACAATGTAACTCCAAATCAATCACACTTCTGTGAAATCAAACTGTCCACTTAGCAAGCAACACTGATTGACAATAAATTCAGCATGCTGTTGTGCAAATGGAATAGACAACAGGTGGAAATTATAGGCAATTAACAAGACACCCCTAATAAAGGAGTGGTTCTGCAGGTGGTAACCACAGACCACTTCTCAGTTCCTATGCTTCCTGGTTGATGTTTTGGTCACTTTTGAATGCTGGCGGTGCTTTCACTCTGGTGGTAGCATGAGACGGAGTCTACAACCCACACAAGTGGCTCAGGTAGTGCAGCTCATCCAGGATGGAACATCAATGCGAGCTGTGGCAAGAAGGTTTGCTGTGTCTGTCAGCGTAGTGTCCAGAGCATGGAGGCGCTACCAGGAGACAGGCCAGTACATCAGGAGACGTGGAGGAGGCCGTAGGAGGGCAACAACCCAGCAGCAGGACCGCTACCTCCGCCTTTGTGCAAGGAGGAACAGGAGGAACACTGCCAGAGTCCTGCAAAATGACCTCCAGCAGGCCACAAATGTGCATGTGTCTGCTTAAACGGTCAGAAACTGACTCCATGAGGGTGGTATGAGGGCCCGACGTCCACAGGTTGGGTTTGTGCTTACAGCCCAACACCGTGCAGGACGTTTGGCATTTGCCAGAGAACACCAAGATTGGCAAATTCACCACTGGCGCCCTGTGCTCTTCACAGATGAAAGCAGGTTCACACTGAGCACGTGACAGACGTGACAGAGTCTGGAGACGCCGTGGAGAACGTTCTGCTGCCTGCAACATCCTCCAGCATGACCGGTTTGGCGTTGGGTCAGTCATGGTGTGGGGTGGCATTTCTTTGGGGGGCCGCACAGCCTTCAATGTGCTCGCCAGAGGTAGCCTGACTGCCATTTGGTACCGAGATGAGATCCTCAGACCCCTTGTGAGACCATATGCTGGTGCGGTTGGCCCTGGGTTCCTCCTAATGCAAGACAATGCTAGACCTCATGTGGCTGGAGTGTGTCAGCAGGTCCTGCAAGAGGAAGGCATTGATGCTATGGACTGGTCCGCCCGTTCCCCAGACCTGAATCCAATTGAGCATATCTGGGACATCATGTCTCGCTCCATCCACCAACGCCACGTTGCACCACAGACTGTCCATGAGTTGGCGGATGCTTTAGTCCAGGTCTGGGAGGAGATCCCTGAGGAGACGATCTGCCACCTCATCAGGAGCATGACCAGGCGTTGTAGGGAGGTCATACGGGCACGTGGAGGCCACACACACTACTGAGCCTCATTTTGACTTGTTTTAAGGACATTACATCAAAGTTGGATCAGCCTGTGAGCAGTGTATTTTACCTCTTGGGGATGTCATAAGGAAGTGGATGGCTGCAAACTTTCTACTTTTAAACTCGGACAAAACAGAGATGCTTGTTCTAGGTTCCAAGAAACAAAGAGATCTTGTTTCTTGATGGTTGTATAGTCGTTTCAAATAAAACTGTGATGAACCTCGGCGTTACTTTGGACTCTGATCTCTCTTTTGACAAACATATCAATACTGTTTCAAGGAAGGCATTTTTCATTTACGTAACATTGCAAAAGTCAGACATTTTCTGTCCAAAAATGAAGCAGAAAAATGTATCCATGCTTTTGTTACTTCTAGGATAGACTACTGCAATGCTCTACATTCCGGCTACCCAGATAAATCACTAAAAACCTTCAGTTAGTGCTAAATACGGCTGCTAGAATCCTGACTAGAACCAAACAATGTGATCATCTTACTCCAGTGCTAGCCTCCCTACACTGGCTTCCTGTTATGGCAAGGGCTGATTTCAAGGTTTTACTGCTAACCTACACAACAGCACATGGGCTTGCTCCTACCTATCTTTCCGATTTGGTCCTGCCGTACATACCTAGACATAAGCTACGGTCACAAGACGCAGGCTTCCTAATTGTCCCTAGAATTTCTAAGCAAACAGCTGGAGGCAGGGCTTTCTCCTATAGAGCTCCATTTTTATGGAATGGTCTGCCTACCCATGTGAGAGACACAGACTCGGTCTCAAACTTTAAGTCTTTATTGAAGACTCATCTCTTCAGTAGATCCTTTGATTGAGTGTAGTCTGGCCCAGGAGTGTGAAGGTGAACGGAAAGGCACTGGAGCAATGAACTGCCCTCGCTGTCTCTGCCTGGCCGGTTCCCCTCTCTCCACTGGGATTCTCTGCCTCTAACCCTATTACAGGGGCTGAGTCACTGACTTACTGGTGCTCTTTCATGTCGTCCCTAGGAGAGGTGCGTCACTTGAGTGGGTTGAGTCACTTACGTGGTCTTCCTGTCTGGGTTGCCCCCCCCCCTTGGGTTGTGCTGTTGCGGAGATCTTTGTGGGCAATACTCGGCCTTGTCTCAGGATGGTAAGTTGGTGGTTGAAGATATCTCTCTAGTGGTGTGGGGGCTGTGCTTTGGCAAAGTGGGTGGAGTTATATCCTGCCGGTTTAGCCATGTCTGGGGGTATCATCTGACCCCTCCTGTCTCAGGCTCCAGTATTTATGCTGCAGTAGTTTGTGTGTCGGGGGCTAGGGTCAGTCTGTTATATCTGGAGTATTTCTCCTGTCTTATCCGGTGTCCTGTGTGAATTTAGGTATGCTCTCTCTAATTCTTTTTTCTTTTTTTTTTTTTCTTTCTTTCTTTCTTTCTTTCTTTCTTTCTTTCTTTCTTTCTTTCTTCTTCTCTCTCTCGGAGGACCTGAGCCCTAGGACCATGCCTCTGGACTACCTGGCATGATGACTTCTTGTGGTCCCCAGTCCACCTGGCCGTGCTGCAGCTCCAGTTTCAACTGTTCTGCCTGTGGCTATGGAACATTGACGTGTTCACTGTGATTACTATTATTTGACCATGCTGGTCATTTATGAACATTTGAACATCTTGGCCATGTTCTGTTATAATCTCCACCCGGCACAGCCAGAAGAGGACTGGCCACCCCTCATAGCCTGGTTCCTCTCTAGGTTTCTTCCTAGGTTTTGGCATTTCTAGGAGTTTTCCTAGCCACCGTGCTTCTACAACTGCATTGCTTGCTGTTTGGGTTTTTAGGCTGGGTTTCTGTACAGCACTTTGATATATCAGCTGATGTACGAAGAGCTATATAAATACATTTGATTTGGTATTATAGGGTAGGATAGGGTAGAGGGGATAGGATATGGTAGGATAGGGTAGGATAGGGAGGGTAGGTAAGGGTATGATAGGATACTGTAGTATATGATAGGGTAGGATAAGGTAGGATAGGGTATGGTAGGATAGGGTAGGGTGGGATAGGATAGAGTAATATAGGGTAGGATAGGATAGGGTAGGTTGTGGTAGGATAGGATCCGGCAGGGGAGGGTAAGATAGGGTCGGAAAGGATAGGGTGGGGTAGGATAAGATAGGGTAAGATAGGATAGGGTAGGAATGGGTAGGGTAGACCAGGATAGGGTTGGATATAGATATGATATGGTAAGGTGGGGTGGGCTGGTGTAGGATAATAAAAGTTATGGTAGGTTTGGAAAGGGTAGGGTAGAATAGTATGGGGTGGGTTGGAGTAGGGTGGAGTAAGATATGGTAGGATAGGTTAGGGTATGATAGGGTATGGTAAGATATGGTAGGATAGGATAGGGTAGGTTGGGTTAGGATAGGATAGAATGGGGTAGGGTAGGTTGGGTTAGGATACGATAGGATAGGATAGGGTAGGGTAGGTTGGGTTAGGATAGGATAGAATAGGGTAGGGTAGGTTGGGTTAGGATAGGATAGGATAGAATAGGTTGGGTTAGGATAGGATAGGATAGGATAGAATAGGTTGGGTTAAGATAGGATAGGATAGAATAGAATAGGGTAGGGTAAGATAAGATAGGATAGCATAGGATAGGATAGCGTAGGGTAGACTAAGATAAGGTAGAGTAGACTAGGGTAGGGTCGGATATAGTAAGACAGGGTAGGGTAGGGTAAGATAGGATAGGACAGCGTAGGGTAGGCTAGGATAAGGTAGAGTAGACTAGGGTAGGGTCGGATATAGTAAGACAGGGTAGGGTAGAGTAGGGTCGGGTAGAGTAGGGTAGAATAGGAGTTGGTAGGGTAGAGTAAGATAGGGTATTTTAGGATAGGGTAGGGTGGGATAGTGTAGGGTGGGATCAGATAACATAGGGTAGGATAGGGTAGGGTAGGGTAGGTAGGGTAGGATAGTATAAGATAGGGTAGTATAAGGTAGAGTAGAGCAGGGTAGGGTCAGATATAGTAAGACAGGGTAGAGAAGAATAGGGAGAAGAATAGGGTCGAGTAGGGTAGGGTAGAATAGGATATGGTAGGGTTGAGTAAGATAGGGTAGGTTGAGGTTAGGGAAGTATATAGGGTGTGTAGGGTGGTGTAATCCACCTTTCTCTGTAAATTCAGATAGTACTGGTGGTGTCTGTAATCTCAGATAGTACTGGTGGTGTCTGTAATATCAGATAGTACTGGTGGTGTCTGTAATCTCAGATAGTACTGGTGGTGTCTGTAATATCAGATAGTACTGGGGGTGTGTGTAGTATCAGATAGTACTGGTGGTGTCTGTAATATCATATAGTACTGGTGGTGTCTGTAATATCATATAGTACTGGTGGTGTCTGTAATATCAGATAGTACTGGGGGTGTCTGTAGCATCAGATAGTACTGGTGGTGTCTCTGTAGTATCAGATAGTACTGGTGGTGTCTGTAATATCAGATAGTACGGGTGGTGTCTGTAATATCAGATAATACTGGTGGTGTCTGTGATATCAGATAGTACTGGTGGTGTCTCTGTAATATCAGATAGTACTGGTGGTGTCTGTAATATCAGATAGTACTGGTGGTGTCTGTAATATCAGATAGTACTGGTGGTGTCTCTGTAGTATCAGATAGTACTGGTGGTGTCTGTAATATCAGATAGTACTGGTGGTGTCTGTAGTATCAGATGGTACTGGTGGTGTCTGTAGTATCACATGGTACTGGTGGTGTCTGTAGTATCAGATAGTACTGGTGGTGTCTGTAGTATCAGATAGTACTGGTGGTGTCTGTAGTATCACATGGTACTGGTGGTGTCTGTAATATCAGATAGTACTGGTGGTGTCTCTGTAGTATCAGATAGTACTGGTGGTGTCTGTAATATCAGATAGTACTGGTGGTGTCTCTGTAGTATCAGATGGTACTGGTGGTGTCTGTAGTATCACATGGTACTGGTGGTGTCTGTAGTATCAGATAGTACTGGTGGTGTCTGTAGTATCAGATAGTACTGGTGGTGTCTGTAGTATCACATGGTACTGGTGGTGTCTGTAATATCAGATAGTACTGGTGGTGCCTGTAATATCAGATAGTACTGGTGGTGTCTGTAGTATCATATGGTACTGGTGGTGTCTGTAGTATCAGATGGTACTGGTGGTGTCTGTAGTATCTGATAGTACTGGTGGTGCCTGTAATATCATATAGTACTGGTGGTGCCTGTAATGTCAGATAGTACTGGTGGTGTCTTTGTAGCACCAGATAGTACTGGTGGTGTCTCTGTAATATCAGATAGTACTGGTGGTGTCTGTAATATCAGATAGTACTGGTGGTGTCTGTAATATCATATAGTACTGGTGGTGTCTGAAATATCAGATAGTACTGGTTGTGTCTGTATTATCAGATAGTACTGGTGGTGTGTCTGTAATATCAGATAGTACTGTTGGTGTCTGTAATATCAGTTAGTACTGGTGGTGTCTGTAGTATCAGATGGTACTGGTGGTGTCTTTGTAGCACCAGATAGTACTGGTGGTGTCTTTGTAGCAGCAGATACTATGGGTGGTGTCTGGCAATGTCTGAGCACATCTGCTGTGGTGGCTCTGGGGTTGTGGTGGTGGAGCTGTATCTGGCACCAGTTTCCAGCCAGAGGCACCACAGCGAAACCAACCCACTCAGCACTATGTTTGCTCTGGGGTGGAGGTGGTGGAGCTCTGTCGGACACCAGCATCAAGCCAGAGAGAGTCACCACAGCGAAACCAACCCACTCAGCCCCAGAAGCCAACCGGGGAAGGCCATAGGGTGTTCCAACTGTCTAACTTTGTGTTCATTCACTCTTTTCCTCTGTACTCCTGCTCTTAAAACTCACCACTACAGTATGTGTTTCACTCTTATTTAAGAAGCATTCTTCCTCTTGCACTTGTTGTTGTGTATTCAGTCGCAAGGCAAATTAATCCGTCTAATTTCGCCCTGATTAAATGAATGTTTCTCTATGGTGTGATGACTAATCTTCCAATGATCAACATTGCTGCATCAGAGCAACACAAGCAAAAGCAACACAGCTAGTAATGGGCATTTAGCAGTGAGCAACTTTTAGCACCAACATTAGTCACCGTTAACAGTATTTGCTGGTCATTTAAGGCCAATTACACCCACTCTGTAGGAGAGAGGGCCGCCAGCAGTTCAACTTTACCAACAAAGCCATGATTAACTAATACAATAGGGATTTATCACAATGAGAAAGGGAGAGATAGAGAGGGGAAAATAAGGAGAATGAGTGAAACACAGTAAAGTGGAGGATTATACTGTGTGTGCTGTCAGCAAAATGTTTGATTTGGTTTAGCTGTGGCCACTTAAGCCTGGTGTTTGCCCTATTGTTTCAATAAGCCCCATCCTAATCCTAGCTGCAGAGGAGAGAGAGGTGAAAGAGACCAGAAATGGGAGGAGCCTTTCTTCACTGTATTAGACCAGAAAGGGGAGGAGCCTCGCTTCTCTGTAATAGGGGATGAGTGTAAAGCCATCAATTACCACAAAACTGCCGTAACTTTGTCCCTCTCTTCCTCCCTCCCCTCTCTCTCTCTCTCTTTCTCTCTCTCTCTTTTTTCCCTCACTCATTATTTTTCCCTCACTGTCTCTTTCTCTCTCTCTCTTTCTTTTCTTCAGTTATTGTCTTCATTGAATTTCTTCCAACTAATAGAATCCACCTCACTTTTTGTCAGCCATCTTTGCAAAGCCTTCAAACAATCTATCACTCTGTTCTACTCTCCAATCACTTCTTCTTTGTTCTCAGTAATCTGACAGATGTAAAGCTATTTCCTGTCTGGAAGTAATTAAGTTGTCAAAATAGAAGTCTTTATATGCTCTTGTTCTGGTGAAACACATTTTATTTTTCTCTCCTGGTGAGATATTAGCATAATTCCTATTACCCCAACATTAGCTTTGGGTCTACAGTATATTGTGTGTGAGTGTGTGTGAGTGTGTGTATGTGTGTGTGTGTGTGTGTATGTGTGTGTGTGTGTGTGTGTGTACATGTTCATGTGTGTGTGTGTGTATGTGTGTGTGTGTGTGTGTAAGCGTGCAAGTGTCACTGTGTGTGTACATGTGTCATTGTGCCTGTGTGTATGTGTGTCTGTGTGATTGTGCCTGTGTGTGTGTGTCTGTGTGATTGTGCCTGTGTGTGTCTCTGTGTGTGTGTGTGTACATTCCCATTATTGAGTCGTTTTCCCTTAATGCAGCTATCATCCTTCTGAAGTTCCACACACAATTACACAAGCGGTGCCACCATCGCCGCACACACACAGAAACGGACACACACACACACACAGAAAGAAATGGATTGACACACACACACAAACGGACTGACACACACACACAAACGGACTGACACACACACACACACACACAAATGGACTGACACACACAAACACACACACACACACACACACAAACAGACAGACACACACACACACACACACACACACACACTGACATGACTGACACAGAGAACAGATGCCGAGATGGAGGGAGAAGTAGAAGGAGGAGAGTGCGGAGGAGAGTGCGGAGGAGAGAAAAGAGGAAGTTGGAGAGATGGAATGTTTTGTAATCCTGTGACCTCCATCTGGGTGTAATCTCTCTCTCGTTAAAACCTGTTGCGACTCTAGGGGCAGTATTTTCATTTTTGGATAAAAAACGTTCCCGTTTTAAACAAGATATTTTGTCACGAAAAGTTGCTCAATTATGCATATAATTGACAGCGTTGGATAGAAAACACTCTGACGTTTCCAAAACTGCAAATAAATTGTCGGTGAGTGCAACAGAACTGATGTTACAGGCGAAACCAGCTTAAAATCCAATCAGGAAGTGCCGCATTTTTTGAAACCGCTTCATGCCAATGACTCCTTATATGGCTGTGGATGGGCTACGAATGAGCTTACATTTTCTACGTATTCCCCAAGGTGTCTACAGCATTGTGATGTATTATTACGCATTTATGTTGAAGAATAGCCGTAAGGGACCACATTGAGCAAGTGGTCACATGATGGCTCCCGCAGAAAATCTTGCGTAAATTACACAAGTAGACATTTTTTTCAATCGCTTCTTATGAGAAACCGATTGTCCCGGTGAATATTTTATATTTTATATTATAATATTTTATCAAATAGATATGTGAAAAACACCTTGAGGATTGATTGTAAACAACGTTTGCCATGTTTCTGTCGATAATTTGGAAAAAAGTTAGGCGTTGTAGTGACTGCATTTTCCGGTCGATTTCTCAGCCAAACGTGAAGAACAAACGGAGCTATTTCTCCTACAAAAATAATATTTTGGGAAAAAAGGAACATTTGCTATCTAACTGGGAGTCTCCTGAGTGAAAACATCCAAAGTTCTTCAAATTATTTAATTTGATTGCTTTTCTTATTTTCGTGAAAATGTTGCCTGCTGCTAGCAGAGCCTAGCATAGCATTATGATAAACTTACACAAATGCTTGTCTAGCGTTGGCTGTAAAGCATATTTTGAAAATCTGAGATGACAGTGTGATTAACAAAAGGCTAAGCTGTGTCTCAATATATTTCATTTGTGATTTTAGGAAGATAGGAAGATTTTCTAGGAAGATTTATGTCCGCTGTGTTATGCTAATTAGTTTGAGGCTATGATTACGCTCCCGGATCTGGGTTTGATAGTCACAAGAAGTTTTAATAACACATTCTCTAATCAACGCTCTATCAAAATTTACCAGGGAAATATTCAGAATCTTCTCGGAGTGATGTACATTCTCAACACTTCATTACAGACGCTTCTCTGGGTGATATACATTCTCAACACTTCATTACAGACGCTTCTCTGGGTGATATACATTCTCAACACTTCATTACAGACGCTTCTCGGGGTGATATACATTCTCTCAGAAGGGGTGATATACATTCTCAACACTTCATTACAGACGCTTCTAACTTCAGATGCGTGATAGTCTCTGAGAAAAACAGATTTTTGGAATTACAAATAACAATCCAATAATTAGCAGTAAATATAGTTGGTAAATTTGCTGTCAGTGAATGTCGGACACAGATCCCGATGTATGTCTCAAGGCTCCTCAGACAAACAACAATTTCCATTATACTTCAGGAAAATAAGATGCGTATTTAACAGTCTTTTTTTTGCTTGCATGGGTGAGTTTCAGTGTGTCTGAATTCCTGCCCAGAAGGGTCTCTGGTCTTAATGACTCCAGTTTCACCTTGATGACCTCACCGAGGCCACAGGTGCCCAGAAAGGTGACTACAGAGACTAGAAAAGGAAGGAAGTCTCAGGGACACGTTCATCCTTCATTATATAGTGGGTGGGTCCAATTCGGAATGGTGAATGGTTAAAACTGTGTTGCAGCAGTTGTCTATTTCGCGACTAGCACCGTCTGGCTACTGTTCCATCTGAAAAGTCCGATTAGCCCAGCCATGCAATTTTTAAACTTGATCTCCATTGTAAAAAAGTAACTGCCTTTGATTTTGGCGTTTGGTTTGTGTAAACCTTGCTTTCTGTCTCTGCGACAGACTTCGCCTCAGGGCCTAACACCCGTGCCAATATATCCTCCAAACCATGGCTTCTCCGGCATTATCACTTAAAGGTTATCCTCCCCTACATCTACCTTATATACATCATCTCATTCTCTTCTTTCACCTCTCTCTCTCTCTCTCTCTCTCTCTCTCTCTTTATTGGCATGATATAACAATGTACATATTGCCTAAGTTTTCTATGAATATTTACAATATTAAGATAATAAGAATCAAAATTGTTAACAGGACAACAGTAACAACAACAACCAAGGGTCAAAATTACCATACATTGAACTATAACAATAAGCATACAGTAGAGGACATGTGCAGGTTGATTGGTCTGTCAGACACGGTCCCTCGTCTTATGGCAGGCAGCAATGTAGTGTGCTGCCAACTCACAGACTAACAGGTCTCTGCATCCTCCCCCAGCAGGACGGGTAGCCTACTCTCATCAGAGAGGTCTTTGAAACCTGGAATAAGGGTTTCACATTTGGGGAAATTACACTCTCTAATTGTTTAATATTATTGACATTTTGTCAGGAAATGCAGCTCTGTCTCAGGTTCTGCTGTGGTGCAGTGGTTGCAAAGCCTTTCCTCTACAGGGAGCCAGGTTTTCCTGTGTCTACCTTTCTCAATGGCAAGGTGTGCTCACTGAGCCTGTACTTTGTCAAGGTTTTTCTAAGGTTTTGATCAGTAACCATGGTCAAATAGTTAGCAACGGTGTGCTGTCCATTTACAGCCAGATAGTACTGCATTTTACTTTGTGTTTGTGTTTCCAAAAAAGCAATGTAGTTTTATTTGACTGTGTTGTAATTTGGTTTATTGTGATTGATTGGATGTTCTGGTCCTTCAGTGTGTTAGTAGAACAGGTTTGTGAACTCAGCCCCAGGACCAGTTGGATGAGGGGACTCTTTTCTTTGCTCAACTCTTGGCAGTGCAGGGCTTGGTAATGATATTTGTGGGGGTCACTGTATTTTAGATGTTTCCAAAACTTAATTGCTCTTTTTTGAGTTTTTATTATTAGTGGATATTGGCCTAATTCTGCCCTGCATGCATTGTTTGTAGTTTTCCTCTGGACATGTAGGAGAATCTTACAGAACTCTGCATGCAGGGTTTCAATGGGGTGTTTGTCCCATTTGGTGAAATCTTGTTTTGCAATGGACCCCACACCTCGCTGGCATGAAGTGCAATTGTTTCAAAGACACATTCAATGAGTTTTAGCCCAATTATAAGAGGTATTTCAATTTGAATGCCCTGCGTGCTTTCTCTCTGTTCATTCACTGCATCATTAAGGTGTCCAGTTGAGCATATTTTTAAAACTAAGTAATTATAGTGTGTGCAGTACTCTATATATTTTGTACCAAATGAGAACTATGGTCTAATTCACTGAGATCTGGATCTTCTCTGGAAAATCGTTATTTTAGTATTTTGGGGGTTTACTGCCAGGGCACAGGTCTGGCAGTACTCTCTCTCTCTCTGTCTCTCAGCAAGAGCCTTTTAGCCAGTGTAATACAGGGAACAACAAGAACAACCCCTAGAATGCTTACTGTCCAATCACCAAAGCTGCACTGTCACTTCAATGACATATGCTCGTGATGCCTGTTAATGCATTATACACATTATTTTGTTAAGTCAATTCATACTATTTCATCCTTTCATCTGAGAAAAAAAAATTAAAACTTGAATCTGTGCAAACACACTGGTTGCTATGCCTAACAAAAAACCTTTGCTATGCAGGCTGGCTAGCTTCTCACTTAGTCAGCAAAAACAACAAACTCTACAGCTGGAAAGGCAGCAAATGGTGCATTTTCTACTGTTTTCATAGCTTTTCTATTTACATTTAGCTAACTGGATAAATCCATGAAAATCATTTTGTTACCTTGATTTCCCCTGGATCAGAAATGTTGATGTTGTGTTCGTGAACAGCATTCTCTATGCAGGGGCAAGATCGAATATTACAAGTAAAACATTTTCTAAGGCCGGACAGGTAGACAGCTACATACAAACCTCCTGCTTCCATTTGGATAATTCATCCCCTTTCTCTCCCCTGTAACTATTCCGAAGGTCATCGCTGTAAATTAGAACGTGTTCTCAGTCAACTTACCTGGTATATAATGGTTAAATAAATAACAAATGTACTGTTGGAAATAAAATGCTAGGCTAGTGGAAGCAAGAGGAGGTCATATGTTATTAACTTTCTTGTTGTTTATAAGATTGGTTGCGTGTCAGAGATTGCATGTTCTGTTTGTCCGTTAGCCCAGGGCTTTGTAATATATGTGTGAATCCTTAGCCCAGGGCTAAAGTTTAGCCCAGGGTAACAAATGCTTGGTGAACACGGGCTAAGCTAGCCCAGGGCCAGAATAGCCTGGGGCTAAGAACAATGCAGCGTGATAAGACCTATAGAAGCCTACTTTCTGACTGTGAGACAGTGGGGCCACCACTCACAGAGCGCATAACAAATCAAATTTGGGTGAATTAAATGAGCTAGAGCAGAGACAAAGGGAGAGAGCGAGGGATGGAGGGTTGGAGGGATGGAGGGTTGGAGGAATGGAGGGATGGAGGGATGAAGGGATGGAGGGATGGAGGAATGGAGGGATGGAGGGATGAAGGGATGGAGGGGGCGAACAGGCAGCTACAGGACAGGTTGTTGATTATTCCCTTGTTTAATATCAAAACAACAGGCTGAAAATGGTGCTCATATTCAACTGTCAATTGCCTTGTTAGCTGCACGAGGGCGTAAGGGGAAGCTGTTGGGTGGATAAATGAGCTTTACGAGTGATTTTTATTTCAGCTAGTACAAATAAATGTGATTCTTTCAAACAGACAAACACATACAGGTACACACACACACACACACACACACATACTCAACATCTAAAACACCTACACTCATCATACACACTCAGAATCAGACAAGAAGAAAGCAACTCTTCTGCTCTCTTGCCATTCGAATAGCTCAATTCCCAAAGGTACATTGTGGGCTAAACGCCCATTACAAGGTCACTCAGTACCAAGGCACATCTCACCATCTCACTGTGACAGTCAGACACTGTGGAAGGAACATAAAATGTGCTTCGATTGGTTACAAAGAGCTTCAGTAAAACCTACAATCAGTCGTTGATGTGTAATACACGTCTGAATGTCCCTCCCCTTTTGTCCCTCATTGGCTATTTAGCAGGTGATAGGTAGGCACTCCAAACTAGACAACTTATTTGGCCTGGCATTCTGGTGGAGGTGTGTGTGTAGGCGTGTGTGTGCACGTGTGTGCATGTGTTCAAGAGTGTGTTTGTGTGTGTTCATGAGTGCACATGTGTGTGTGTTTGTGTGTGTCACTGGCGCAGAAGAGTCTAAAAGGCACTGAGAGATATTATAGCAAACAACTGGTGAGAAAAAACAGACCAACCACACACACTGACAGGCCCAATAAAATACACACCACACCAACCACACACACTGACAGGCCCAATAAAATACACACCACAGCAACCACACACACTGACAGGGCCAATAAAATACACACCACACCAACTTTACTGACACTCTTGTTGTTTGTGTACATGGATTTTATAATGTTGTATGTTTTACCCCCAACACAACTTTCCATCCATTTGTATAGCAGACCCTCATGCCAAATTGAGACAAAAGCTTTTTTGAAATCAACAAACCATTAGAAGACTTTGTCTTTGTTTTGGTTTGATTGTTTGTCAATTAGGGTGTGCAAGGTGAATACGTGGTCTGCCGTACGGTAATTTCAGTACAATGTTTTCACTGAGGAAATGTACGAGTCTGCTGTTAATAATAATGCAGAGGATCTACAGAGGTGCTACAAGCCCAGCTTCAGACGCAATCGTTAGGAAAGGGTAATTTCAGTGTAGGAAAGGATGAAACAGCGTCTGTGCCACCAGTAAGTACAGATAGTTGTATAAATCCCCTGGCACAGTCCCCGCAGCCGGACAACTTTCTCACAGTTTCTGGAAGGAAATGCTGTAGGAACGCTCAACCGGTGTCGCTCATTCAGCCGACAGAAACTTTCAACCGGTTTTCCCCATTAAGCAGCGAGTCGGAGTCAGAGGCCGAGTCTTCTCTGGTCTCTACTCCTCCCATTACAGGGTCTGAGACGCCGAAGCTTCCCACCACTAGCTCTGACAAATTGAAAACTCTAGTCATTGGTGACTCCATTACCCGCAGAATTAGACTTAAAACGAATCATCCAGCGATCATACACTGTTTACCAGGGGGCAGGTCTCCCGACGTTAAGGCTAATCTGAAGATGGTGCTGGCTAAAGCTAAAACTGGCGAGTGTAGAGAGTATAGAGATTTTGTTATCCACGTCGGCACCAACGATGTTAGGATGAAACAGTCAGAGATCACCAAGCGCAACATAGCTTCTGCGTGTAAATCAGCTAGAAAGATGTGTCGGCATCGAGTAATTGTCTCTGGCCCCCTCCCAGTTAGGGGGAGTGATGAGCTCTACAGCAGAGTCTCACAACTCAATCGCTGGTTGAAAACTGTTTTCTGCCCCTCCCAAAAGATAGAATTTGTAGATGATTGGCCCTCTTTCTGGGACTCACCCACAAACAGGACCAAGCCTGACCTGCTGAGGAGTGACAGACTCCATCCTAGCTGGAGGGGTGCTCTCATCTTATCTACCAACATAGACAGGGCTCTAACTCCTCTAGCTCCACAATGAAATAGGGTGCAGGCCAGGCAGCAGGCTGTTAGCCAGCCTGCCAGCATAGTGGAGTCTGCCACTAGCACAGTCAGTGTAGTCAGCTCAGCTATCACCATTGAGACCGTGTCTGTGCCTCGACCTAGGTTGGGCAAAACTAAACATGGCGGTGTTCGCCTTAGCAATCTCACTAGGATAAAGACCACCTCCATTCCTGTCATTATTGAAAGAGATCATGATACCTCACATCTCAAAATTGGGCTACTTAATGTTAGATCCCTTACTTCAAAGGCAATTATAGTCAATGAACTAATCACTGATCATAACCTTGATGTGATTGGCCTGACTGAAACATGGCTTAAGCCTGATGAATTTACTGTGTTAAATGAGGCCTCACCTCCTGGCTACACTAGTGACCATATCCCCCGTGCATCCCGCAAAGGCGGAGGTGTTGCTAACATTTACGATAGCAAATTTCAATTTACAAAAAAAAATGACGTTTTCTTCTTTTGAGCTTCTAGTCATGAAATCTATGCAGCCCACTCAATCACTTTTTATTCCTACTGTTTACAGGCCTCCTGGGCCACATACAGCGTTCCTCACTGAGTTCCCTGAATTCCTATCGGACCTTGTAGTCATAGCAGATAATATTCTAATCTTTGGTGACTTTAATATTCACGTGGAAAAGTCCACAGACCCACTCCAAAAGGCTTCCGGAGCCATCATTGACTCAGTGGGTTTTGTCCAACATGTCTCTGGACCCACTCACTGTCACAGTCATACTCTGGACCTAGTTTTGTCCCATGGACTAAATGTTGTGGATCTTAATGTTTTTCCTCATAATCCTGGACCATCGGACCACCATTTTATTACGTTTGCAATTGCAACAAATAATCTGCTCAGACCCCAACCAAGGAACATCAAAAGTCGTGTTATAAATTCACAGACAACACAAAGATTCCTTGATGTCCTTCCAGAATCCCTCTGTCTACCCAAGGACGCCAGAGGACAAAAATCAGTTAACCACTTAACTGAGGAACTCAATTTAACCTTGCGCAATACCCTAGATGCAGTTGCACCCCTAAAAATTAAAAACATTTTTCATAAGAAACCAGCTCCCTGGTACACAGAAAATACCCGAGTTCTGAAGCAAGCTTCCAGAAAATTGGAACGGAAATGGCGCCACAACAAACTGGAAGTCTTCCGACTAGCTTGGAAAGACAGTACCGTGCAGTACCGAAGAGCCCTTACTGCTGCTCGATCATCCTATTTTTCTAACTTAATTGAGGAAAATAAGAACAATCCGAAATTCCTTTTTGATACTGTCGCGAAGCTAACTAAAAAGCAGCATTCCCCAAGAGAGGATGACTTTCACTTTAGCAGTGATAAATTCATGAAGATTATGATTATTAGAAAGCAAATTATGGACTCCTCTTTAAATCTGCGTATTCCTTCAAAGCTCAGTTGTCCTGAGTCTGCACAACTCTGCCAGGACCTAGGATCAAGAGAGACGCTCAAGTGTTTTAGTACTATATCTCTTGACACAATGATGAAAATAATCATGGCCTCTAAACCTTCAAGCTGCATACTGGACCCTATTCCAACTAAACTACTGAAAGAGCTGCTTGCTGTGCTTGGCCCTCCTATGTTGAACATAATAAACGGCTCTCTATCCACCGGATGTATACCAAACTCACTAAAAGTGGCAGTAATAAAGCCTCTCTTGAAAAAGCCAAACCTTGACCCAGAAAATATTTAAAAAACTATCGGCCAATATCGAATCTTCCATTCCTCTCAAAAATTTTAGAAAAGGCTGTTGCGCAGCAACTCACTGCCTTCCTGAAGACAAACAATGTATACGAAATGCTTCAGTCTGGTTTTAGACCCCATCATAGCACTGAGACGGCACTTGTGAAGGTGGTAAATTACATTTTAATGGCATCGGACCGAGGCTCTGCATCTGTCCTCGTGGTCCTAGACCTTAGTGCTGCTTTTGATACCATCGATCACCACATTCTTTTGGAGAGATTGGAAACCCAAATTGGTCTACACGGACAAGTTCTGGCCTGGTTTAGATCTTATCTGTCGGAAAGATATCAGTTTGTCTCTGTGAATGGCTTGTCCTCTAACAAATGTTTTACCTCTTGGGGATGTTATCCGAAAACATAATGTTAACTTTCACTGCTATGCGGATGACACACAGCTGTACATTTCAATGAAACATGGTGAAGCCCCAAAATTGCCCTTGCTAGAAGCATGTGTTTCAGACATAAGGAAGTGGATGGCTGCAAACTTTCTACTTTTAAACTCGGGCAAAACAGAGATGCTTGTTCTAGGTCCCAAGAAACAAAGATATCTTCTGTTGAATCTGACAATTAATCTTAATGGTTGTACAGTCGTCTCAAAGAAAACTGTGAATGACCTCGGCGTTACTCTGGACCCTGATCTCTCTTTTGAAGAACATATCAAGACCATTTCAAGGACAGATTTTTTCCATCTACGTAACATTGCAAAAATCAGAAACTTTCTGTCCAAAAATGATGCAGAAAAATTAATCCATGCTTTTGTCACTTCTAGGTTAGACTACAGCAATGCTCTACTTTCCGGCTACCCAGATAAAGCACTAAATAAACTTCAGTTAGTGCTAAATACGGCTGCTAGAATCCTGACTAGAACCAAAAAATTTGATCATATTACTCCTAGCCTCCCTACACTGGCTTCCTGTCAAAGCAAGGGATGATTTCAAGGTTTTACTGCTAACCTACAAAGCAATACATGGGCTTGCTCCTACCTATCTCTCTGATTTGGTCCTGCCGTACATACCTACACGTACGCTACGGTCACAAGACGCAGGCCTCCTAATTGTCCCTAGAATTTCTAAGCAAACAGCTGGAGGCAGGGCTTTCTCCTATAGAGCTCCATTTTTATGGAACGGTCTGCCTACACATATCAGCAAACTCGGTCTCAACCTTTAAGTCTTTACTGAAGACTCATCTCTTCAGTGGGTCATATGATTGAGTGTAGTCTGGCCCAGGAGTGGATGGTGAACGGAAAGGCTCTGGAGCAACGAACCGCCCTTGCTGTCTCTGCCTGGCCGGTTCCCCTCTTTCCACTGGGATTCTCTGCCTCTAACCCTATTACAGGGGCTGAGTCACTGGCTTACTGGGGCTCTCTCATGCCGTCCCTGGAAGGGGTGCGTCACCTGAGTGGGTTGATTCACTGATGTGGTCATCCTGTCTGGGTTGGCGCCCCACCTTGGGTTGTGCCATGGCGGAGATCTTTGTGGGCTATACTCAGACTTGTCTCAGGATGGTAAGTTGGTGGTTGAAGATATCCCTCTAGTGGTGTGGGGGCTGTGCTTTGGCAAAGTGGGTGGGGTTATATCCTTCCTGTTTGGCCCTGTACGGGGTGTCCTTGGATGGGGCCACAGTGTCTCCTGACCCCTCCTGTCTCAGCCTCCAGTATTTATGCTGCAGTAGTTTATGTGTCGGGGGCTAGGGTCAGTTTATTATATCTGGAGTACTTCTCCTGTCCTATTCGGTGTCCTGTGTGAATCTAAGTGTGTGTTCTCTAATTCTCTCCTTCTCTCTTTCTTTCTCTCTCTCGGAGGACCTGAGCCCTAGGACCGTGCCCCAGTACTACCTGACATGATGACTCCTTGCTGTCCCCAGTCCACCTGACCGTGCTGCTGCTCCAGTTTCAACTGTTCTGCCTTATTATTATTCGACCATGCTGGTCATTTATGAACGCACACTTAGATTCACACAGAATATGACATGGGAAGTACTCCAGATATAACAAACTGACCCTAGCCCCCCGACACATAAACTACTGCAGCATAAATACTGGAGGCTGAGACAGGAGGGGTCAGGAGACACTGTGGCCCCATCCGAGGACACCCCGGACAGGGCACACACACACACACACACACACACACACACACACACACACACACACACACACACAGTCAAACAGGTAAACAGTCTGATTGTCCTGGATGCTGTTCCCTTCCACTCTGACACCTGTGTCTCTCATTGGACAGCTGTGCTAACAGAGACCGGAGCTAAACTCAAGCAAAGACACACACACACACACACACACACACACACACACACACACACACACACACACACACACACACACACACACACACACACACACACACACAAACAAATACACTCTGACAAACACAGACACACAGACACACACACACACACACACACACACACACAGACAGACAAACACACACACACACAGACAAACACACACACACACAGACAAACACACACACCAGCCAGCCAAGACAAGTGTCCTTTATTTGTCCCCAGCTAATATCACCGCAACTCTTTGAATATGTCCTGTATCACTGTAGCTTCTCATGGGGAAAAATATCCTGCCGTCAAAGCTGTCGGAATAAGCAGTAAGCACTGCCCTTGAAACGTATTACAGGGTAATGACAGGTCCCATGTCCTCCCTGTGAGGTAATCCAGAGGAGGTTAACAGTGTGATGTGTACCTGTAGATATCACCTGTAGTGATGTATTATGTCAAGAGACATATTACTGGGAATATTTACTGAGCATGTTGTGTTATGTATGTTGTTACATAAGCATGTTGTTATATACAGTATATGCACGTGTGGGAGATCTACATTGGTAGCCTGAAAGTACCTGCTTTCTGAAAACATGGAGAGATATAGAGAAAAAGATGGAGAAAGAGAAAGGAAATAGATAGATATATATAGAGAGAGAGATGAGAGGGATGAAATAGAGAGAGAGAGAGAGGAAAGAAGGCTGGAAAGAGATTGATAGAGAAAGTAAGAGTAAGCGTAGCCATTAAAGTGAGAGTTACTTTACAGTGGAAGTAGGCCGATTGTCAACCCTTCAGGAAGCACCTTGAAGGAAATGACACCTGATTTTTATTGACCAGTTAAAAGGGAAGTTTTGTCTCCTAAATCATTCATGGTGGAAGTATTTTTTTAATAGTTTGACTAAAGCTCTCCTGTCTGTCTGTGACATCCGCTTACAAAGAGACGACTCAAAACTTTTCTCATCCCTCCACTTTTCATCTCTCCGTTTACCTCTGGTTCTCCAGAGAGGGTGCTTTTACTATCATCTCTCTCAATATCAAACTGCCTTTTCACCACTCTTTCAGTGTGTTTTCATTTACACACCCTTCCATTGTAATCTGGTTTACACACCCTTCCATTGTAATCTGGTTTACACACCTTTCCTGTATGTATAGTGTACACACCCTTCCTGTGTGTCTTGGTTTATACACTCTTCCATTGTGTCTAGTTTATACACCCTTCCTGTGTGTCTTGGTTTATACACCCTTCCTGTGTGTCTTGGTTTATACACCCTTCCTGTGTGTCTTGGTTTATACACCCTTCCTGTGTGTCTTGGTTTATACACCCTTCCTGTGTGTCCTGGTTTATACACCCTTCCTGTATGTGTAGTTTACACACCCTTCCCGTGTGTCTTGGTTTATACACCCTTCCTGTGTGTCTTGGTTTATACACCCTTCCTGTGTGTCTTGGTTTATACACCCTTCCTGTGTGTCTTGGTTTATACACCCTTCCTGTGTGTCTTGGTTTATACACCCTTCCTGTGTGTCTTGGTTTATACACCCTTCCTGTGTGTCTTGGTTTATACACCCTTCCTGTGTGTCTTGGTTTATACACCCTTCCTGTGTGTCTTGGTTTATGCACACTTCCTGTGTGTCTTGGTTTATACACCCTTCCTGTGTGTCTTGGTTTATACACACTTCCTGTGTGTCTTGGTTTATGCACCCTTCCTGTGTGTCTTGGTTTATACACTCTTCCATTGTGTCTAGTTTACACACCTTTCCTGTATGTGTAGTGTACACACCCTTCCTGTGTGTGTAGTTTACACACCCTTCCTGTGTGTCTTGGTTTATACACCCTTCCTGTGTGTGTAGTTTACACACCCTTCCTGTGTGTCTTGGTTTACACACCCTTCCTGTGTGTCTTGGTTTATACACCCTTCCTGTGTGTCTTGGTTTATACACCCTTCCTGTGTGTCTTGGTTTATACACCCTTCCTGTGTGTCTAGTTTATACACCCTTCCTGTGTGTCTTGGTTTATACACCCTTCCTGTGTGTCTAGTTTATACACCCTTCCTGTGTGTCTAGTTTATACACCCTTCCTGTGTGTCTAGTTTATACACCCTTCCTGTGTGTCTTGGTTTATACACCCTTCCTGTGTGTCTTGGTTTATACACCCTTCCTGTGTGTCTTGGTTTATACACCCTTCCTGTGTGTCTAGTTTATACACCCTTCCTGTGTGTCTAGTTTATACACCCTTCCTGTGTGTCTAGTTTATACACCCTTCCTGTGTGTCTAGTTTATACACCCTTCCTGTGTGTCTTGGTTTATACACCCTTCCTGTGTGTCTTGGTTTATGCACACTTCCTGTGTGTCTTGGTTTATACACCCTTCCTGTGTGTCTTGGTTTATACACACTTCCTGTGTGTCTTGGTTTATGCACCCTTCCTGTGTGTCTTGGTTTATGCACCCTTCCTGTGTGTCTTGGTTTATACACTCTTCCATTGTGTCTAGTTTACACACCTTTCCTGTATGTGTAGTGTACACACCCTTCCTGTGTGTGTAGTTTACACACCCTTCCTGTGTGTGTGTGTGTAGTTTACACACCCTTCCTGTGTGTCTTGGTTTATACACCCTTCCTGTGTGTCTTGGTTTATACACCCTTCCTGTGTGTCTTGGTTTATACACCCTTCCTGTGTGTCTTGGTTTATACACCCTTCCTGTGTGTCTTGGTTTATACACCCTTCCTGTGTGTCTTGGTTTATACACCCTTCCTGTGTGTCTAGTTTATACACCCTTCCTGTGTGTCTTAGTTTATACACCCTTCCTGTGTGTTTATACACCCTTCCTGTGTGTCTAGTTTATACACCCTTCCTGTGTGTCTAGTTTATACACCCTTCCTGTGTGTCTAGTTTATACACCCTTCCTGTGTGTCTTGGTTTATACACCCTTCCTGTGTGTCTAGTTTATACACCCTTCCTGTGTGTTTATACACCCTTCTAGTTTATACACCCTTCCTGTGTGTCTAGTTTATACACCCTTCCTGTGTGTCTAGTTTAGTTTATCACACCCTTCCTGTGTGTCTAGTTTATACACCCTTCCTGTGTGTCTAGTTTATACACCCTTCCTGTGTGTCTAGTTTATACACCCTTCCTGTGTGTCTAGTTTATACACCCTTCCTGTGTGTCTTGGTTTATACACCCTTCCTGTGTGTCTTGGTTTATACACCCTTCCTGTGTGTCTTGGTTTATACACCCTTCCTGTGTGTCTTGGTTTATACACCCTTCCTGTGTGTCTAGTTTATACACCCTTCCTGTGTGTCTTGGTTTATGCACCCTTCCTGTGTGTCCTGGTTTATACACCCTTCCTCTACCTTCTCTTTTTCTGTCTCTTTGGATTTATTGTGCCACCATTTCTCCTTTCATTCAATTATTTTTTGGACTGTACCTTCCTTTATCTTCTACATCATATTTTATCCTTTTGTCTTTTGCTTCTCTCACACGGTAACGATCTCATTTAACCTTTTAATTATCAATTAAACCATGTCAGAATGAATGTTAACCCATGTCAGAATGAATGTTAACCCATGTCAGAATGAATGTTAACCCATGTCAGAATGAATGTTAAACCATGTCAGAATGACTGTTAACCCATGTCAGAATGAATGTTAAACCATGTCAGAATGAATGTTAAACCATGTCAGAATGAATGTTAAACCATGTCAGAATGAATGTTAAACCATGTCAGAATGAATGTTAACCCATGTCAGAATGAATGTTAACCCATGTCAGAATGAATGTTAACCCATGTCAGAATGAATGTTAACCCATGTCAGAATGAATGTTAAACCATGTCAGAATGAATGTTAAACCATGTCAGAATGAATGTTAAACCATGTCAGAATGAATGTTAACCCATGTCAGAATGTTATGTTAAACCATGTCAGAATGAATGTTAACCCATGTCAGAATGAATGTTAACCCATGTCAGAATGAATGTTAACCCATGTCAGAATGAATGTTAACCCATGTCAGAATGACTGTTAACCCATGTCAGAATGAATGTTAAACCATGTCAGAATGAATGTTAACCCATGTCAGAATGAATGTTAACCCATGTCAGAATGACTGTTAACCCATGTCAGAATGAATGTTAAACCATGTCAGAATGAATGTTAAACCATGTCAGAATGAATGTTAAACCATGTCAGAATGAATGTTAAACCATGTCAGAATGAATGTTAAACCATGTCAGAATGAATGTTAACCCATGTCAGAATGAATGTTAAACCATGTCAGAATGAATGTTAACCCATGTCAGAATGAATGTTAAACCATGTCAGAATGAATGTTAACCCATGTCAGAATGAATGTTAAACCATGTCAGAATGAATGTTAAACCATGTCAGAATGAATGTTAAACCAGAATGAATGTCAGAATGAATGTTAACCCATGTCAGAATGAATGTTAAACCATGTCAGAATGACTGTTAACCCATGTCAGAATGAATGTTAACCCATGTCAGAATGACTGTTAACCCATGTCAGAATGAATGTTAAACCATGTCAGAATGAATGTTAAACCATGTCAGAATGAATGTTAAACCATGTCAGAATGAATGTTAACCCATGTCAGAATGAATGTTAACCCATGTCAGAATGAATGTTAAACCATGTCAGAATGACTGTTAACCCATGTCAGAATGAATGTTAAACCATGTCAGAATGAATGTTAACCCATGTCAGAATGAATGTTAACCCATGTCAGAATGAATGTTAACCCATGTCAGAATGACTGTTAACCCATGTCAGAATGAATGTTAAACCATGTCAGAATGAATGTTAACCCATGTCAGAATGAATGTTAACCCATGTCAGAATGAATGTTAACCCATACTTTTTGAGTGTGTTAATTAAACAATAGTGGAAAAATAACCCGATTATCATACTTGAGTAAAAGTAAAAAGTACCTTAATAGAAAAAGATTCAAGTAAAAGTGAGTGACCCAGTGAAATACTACTTGAGTAAAAGTCTAAAAGTATTTTGTTTTAAATATACCTAAATATGACAAGTAAATGCAATTGTTAAAATATACTTAAGTATCAAAGTAAAAGTATAAATAATTTCACATTCCTTATATTAAGTAAACCATACAGCACAGTTGATTTAATATTGTTTTTTACAGATAGCCTGGAGCACAGTCCAACACTAGGGCCCATAATGCAATTCTTGCGCAAACGGGCGTGGATTCACAACATTT
Organism: Oncorhynchus tshawytscha; assembly: GCF_018296145.1. Lineage (NCBI taxonomy): Eukaryota > Metazoa > Chordata > Actinopteri > Salmoniformes > Salmonidae > Oncorhynchus > Oncorhynchus tshawytscha. Next base: position 82,862,074 of record NC_056441.1, read on the forward strand.
TTTAGATTTGCAGAAAATGCTGGAAATTATTCTTCCGAAGTCTGACGAGAGCGGATTCAAATTCATTGACTTAACTTATAATTACAAATGTGAAGATAATGTTGAGCAATGTAATAAAGGTATTACTTTTCAAATAAGATACGTTACATGTTATGTTGGCTGACAATTTGTTAGTTAAGCTACCCTTACGAATTGCATAGAATATCATTACAGTAGTATGTACCGGTATGTTAGCTAGCTACCTAACGTTAGTTGGCTACTAATACATCGAACATGCCAGTATATTAACTATATGCGATCTAACTAACTACCCAAGGTTTATTGACTTGATTATTCACGTCAATCTTAGTTTAGCTAAGTGACATAGTCATTGTGCATTTTCAATGGACATTGTTAATTCGGATGCATTCGTGAATTAGTTCTGGCTAGCTATTCCGATTTCAGAGCACTCTCATTTGAGTGTGCCAGAGCGCAGAATAACTGATGAATTTATGAACACTAAACACCCGTTGAATATTGCCGGTGTCACTAAACGTTGGCAAAAAAGCGTAATTAATGTGGCTGCTATGAAAGTGAATTGTGTGATCAGGGGTGTATTCATTCCGCCCATTCTGTTTTTAAAAAATTCTTAAAAACATGCAAATGGAATAAAACGAGGATAAACATACCTGAAATTGTCCAATAGAAACTCTCGTTTGCAACCATTGGACTAAAGATTACACCCTATAACAGCTAGAAGCAGGAAAGAGTGAGCAAGGCGGTGTTAAATGTCACTGTCTGTCCATGTGTCTTTCACCTCAAATTTGTCTCTCGACCTGTGGGCACCTACGTTGTAAACGTTCATTCACAGGCTCGGTTGTAGCAACCCGATGATGGGCATAGGGAAAATTTGAGTATCATGTAGTAGCCTAAACCTATCAATGTTACATTGAACTGGGGGAATGGAATACGAATGAGTAATCCAATATTCAGTAATAAAAATAAGGCCATGCTCATAAAAAAAACATAATCCTCATTCATCTTAAACGACACTGACCTCCAATGTTATTTTAAAACCAAATCATTTTAGACTTTTACTCAAGTAGAATTTTACTGGTTGACTTTCACCTTTACTTGAGTCATTTTCTATTAACGTATCTTTACTTTTACTGAAGTATGAAAGTGTACTTTTTCCACCACTACAAAGTAAAAGCCCCTCCCTTTATACTTAAAAGAGCAGAACAGCAGCCATTAGCTTGAACCTTGAGATGAACACGTTTATGCAACGCAGAAACACTGACGCAGCAAATGGTGAATTGAATATTGACGAGGAAATGTGGCCTTTAATGAAGGTAATAAATTAGCCAGCTGCTTACTGCATAGCAACAGTTAGGTAAGTGATGGAATAGCAGGAGTGGGATCAGTAACCCTCTTTGATCTGATCTGATCTATCTATGATCTACTGCATAACAAATCTAGTCTGCTCTAATGTTATGTGTACGGCTGCAGGCTCTCTCTGTACACATGTAGATGACCTTTGACCTGGTCCAGGCTCCAGTCTGTTGGCTGACACCAGGGATTCTGTTAAGTAGTCAGTTCACACTCCTCCCCTCTCTGAGACTCTGTCCCCTAACGTTCTAAAAACCTCTCCTTTTCACCTGCAGTCTATGCACTCACACACACACACACACACACACACACACACACATTTGCACACACAGGCACTGCACACACAGGCACACACACACACACACATTTGCACACACAGGCACTCACTCACACACACACACACACGCGCGCGCGTGCGCATCAGTGCTCCAGCTGAGCTGCATGGCCATAGGCGATGCTATGTATGGCTGTGAGTGGGAATGGAGAGAGAGGGACCTGGCACTACCATTGTCCCAGTCTGGGCTGGTTTCCAACGACATGGACTTATTAATTAATGTGGGTTATACTCTGACACACACTCTTTCACTCTCACACACACACTCTTAAAGAGGAAGTAAGGGAAGCACACTCTTTTAGACGGAAAGACACACACATATACGCAGGTCTTAATGCAGTGGCCAGTTGTGTTTTTATGAGTGACCGTTAACCACAGAGATGAAGGGAACAATCTTAGATCATAAATCCTGTCATTCTTCATCTGTCTTTATGTATTCTTAATCATCCCTCTTTCTCTGTTCTTTATCTCTCTGGGATCACTCAGGTGACTGCAGGAGGGGGAGAGACGACCAAGGAGTTGGCTGGAGGGGGAGAGACGACCAAGGAGATGGCTGGAGGGGGAGAGACGAACAAGGAGATGGCTAGAGGGAAAAGGGACGACCAAGGAGATGGCTGGAGGGGGGAAAGGGACAACCAAGGAGATGGCTGGAGGGGGGGAGAGATGACCAAGGAGATGGCTGGAGAGGGAGAGACGACCAAGGAGATGGCTGTGGAGGGAGAGACGACCAAGGAGATGGCTGGATGGGGGGAGAGATGACCAAGGAGATGGCTGGAGGGGAAAAGGACGGCCAAGGAGATGGCTGTAGGAGGGGAGAGACGACCAAGGAGATGGCTGGGGGGAGAGACGACCAATGAGATGGCTGGAGGGGAAAGGGATGGCCAAGGAGATGGCTGGAGATGGGGAGGGACGACCAAGGAGATGCCTGGAGGGGGGAGAGACAAGAAGACCAAGGAGATGGCTGGAGGAGACCAAGGAGATGGCTGGAGGGGAAAGGGACAGCCAAGGAGATGGCTGGAGGGGGAAAGGGACAGCCAAGGAGATGGCTGGAGGGAGGGAAAGGGACAGCCAAGGAGATGGCTGGAGGGGAAAGGGACAGCCAAGGAGATGGCTGGAGGGGGAAAGACGACCAAGGAGATGCCTGGAGGGGGAGAGACGACCAAGGAGATGCCTGGAGGGGGGGAGAGACGACCAAGGAGATGGCTGGAGGGGAAAGGGACGACCAAGGAGATGGCTGGAGGGGAAAGGGACGACCAAGGAGATGGCTGGAGGGGAAAGGGACGACCAAGGAGATGGCTGGAGGGGAAAGGGACGACCAAGAAAAATGGGATTAATTAAATAAATAGGATTCATTAATTGAATACATTTGATTAATTTGATTGGCCTGCGCATTAGTAATCTGTTATGTCTCACAACAGGCGGTCAATGTAACCTATAGCTCACAGAGTTATACTCTATATCAGGCAACAGCGCCTTTTCAACCTCAGGAGGCTGAAGAAATTTGGCTTGGCCCAGAGACCCTCACAAACTTTTAAAAATGCACAATTGAGAGCATCCTGTCGGGCTGTATCACTGCCTGGTACGGTCTGCCCAACGCATCATTGGGGACAAACTACCTGCCCCCCAGGACACCTACACCATCCGATGTCAAAGGATGTCCAAAAATATCATCAAGGACAACAACCACCCGAGCCCCTGCCTGTTCACCCCGCTATCATCCAGAAGGTGAGGTCAGTACAGGTGCATCAAATTTGGGACTGAGAAACTGAAAAACAGCTTCTATCTCAAGGCCATCAGACTGTTAAATAGCCATCACTAGTCGGCTACCACCCAGTTATTCAACCCTGCACCTTAGAGGCTGCTGCCCCATATACATAGACATGGAATCACTGGTCACTTTAATAATGGAACACTAGTCAATTTTACTATGTTTACATACTGTATTCTATTCTACTGTATTTTTGTCATTTCCACTCCAACATTGCTCGTCCGAATATTTATATATTTCTAAATTGCATTATTTTACTTTTAGATTTGTGTGTATTGTTGTAAATTGTTTGCTACTACTGCACTGTTAGAGCTAGGAAGACAAGCATTTCACTACACTCGCAATAAAATCTGCTAAATATGTGTATGTGACCAATAACATCTGCTAAATATGTGTATGTGACCAATAACATCTGCTAAATATGTGTTTGTGACCAATACAATTGGATATGTTGCAGGCAGCAGCTTGGGAAGAGACCTCTGGCCAAGCTGCACTTCAGCACCACATTCCATTGGACCCATGGCCACGCTGTACTTCAGCGTAACACCACCATTCCTGCACCATGGACAGCGACCCTTCACTAATCTTTCTTTCAGCAACACACACTACCATTCCAGCACCATGGAAAGAGACCCCTCGCTAAGCATTGCTTCAGCACCACACTACAACACTGAACCATGCCCCAGTTGTTGCACCCCATGTATGGAACAACCTAAAGTGGGATGTTCAGGTGTCTCTCGGGAAATGTTGATTGGGGACCTCCTTGCTGTGGGAAATGATTGTTTTTTTTGTTTTATTTTACAACGTATTCAGTTTTCATTATGTAAATTGTGTATGTACCCTGAGTTTACCAAACATTTGGAACCCTCAGAACAGCTTCAGTTCATTGGGTCCTGGACTCTACAAGCTGTCGAAAGCATTCCATGCTGGACACATGTTGACTCTAATGCTTCCCACAATTGTGTGAAGTTGGTTGGATGTCCTTTGGGTGGTGGACCGTGTTTAATACACAAGGGAAACTGTTGAGCGTTGCAGTTCTTGACACACTCAAACCGGTGAGCATGGCACCTATTCAAAGGCATTTAATTAAATATTTTGTCTTGCCCATTCACCCTCTGAATGGCACACATACACAATCTATGTCTCAATTGGTTCAAGGATTAAACATTATTCTTTAACGTGTCTACTCCCCTTCATATACACTGATATAAATGGATTTAACAAGTGACATCAATAAGGGAACATATTATTTTCCTAGATATGTCATGAAAAGAGCAGGTGTTCTTAATGTTTTTTACACTCAGCGTACACATCTCCCTTGTAAAAGAGACCTTGGTCTCCATGGTGACTCCCTGGTAAAATAAAGGTGAAATAAATACATTGTGGCTAGATGGTATGCAGCCACGGTAACCTTTTTTTAGCTAAACCTAACTCTAACCCTTGTCCTAACCTTAACCTAATTATCCTGACATTACATAAACGTTCATTCTCATAACCTCCTAAGAAAAGTACATTCTGTCTGTAGCTATATATAATCTATTCAAAACGCCATTCTCCACCAGCTTGGAGAAATCAAGCCCTACAGTTTATGTAACTCCTGGATGCATTTCAAGGCTTTTCTTTTATCATCCCCTGCGCATCTTTTCTATAGCAGACAGATTCTCTCCGTAAGCCCCATCGTTCTGAGATGGAATAGTGTTAAGCCAACGGAAATGTGTATATCTGACCAGGATCAATAGGAATGTGTTTTCTCCCTGCAAGTCGAAGACAATTCCAGTGCAAATGGGAATAATACACCGCCTGAAATAACAGATAAAGTAAGAACAATCAGTCATTTTGTGTGTGTGTGTGTGTCTGTGTGTGTGTGTCTGCGTGTGTGTGTAATACCTCCGCTACAGTTTTCTGTCTCTGCAGAGTGACAACAGGGTTTAACGTCAGGTAGAAGAGTGTCTCCATGGTGAATCTCTGCAGTGTTTACCTGACAACAGGGTTTAACGTCAGGTAGAAGAGTGTCTCCATGGTGAATCTCTGCAGTGTTTACCTGACAACAGGGTTTAACGTCAGGTAGAAGAGTGTCTCCATGGTGATTCTCCGCAGAGTGTTGACCTGACAACAGGGGTTTCCTCCTCTGCTTTAGTGAGAGATACTAGTAGATAGACAGAGTTAAAGGTTCAAGAACACACACACAGACACACAGACACACTCACACTCACACACACACACACACAGACACACACATAATCATAAACACACGCACACAGACACACATACACACACATAATCATAAACACACACACACACACATACATATACATACATACATACATACATACATACATACATACATACATACATACATACATACATACATACATACATACATACATACATACATACATACATACATACAGTGGGGAGAACAAGTATTTGATACACTGCCGATTTTGCAGGTTTTCCTACTTACAAAGCATGTAGAGGTCTGTCATTTTTATCATAGGTACACTTCAACTGTGAGAGACGGAATCTAAAACAAAAATCAAGAAAATCACATTGTATGATTTTTAAGTAATTCATTTGCATTTTATTGCATGACATAAGTATTTGATCACCTACCAACCTGCTCCGGCTCTCACAGACCTGTTAGTTTTTCTTTAAGAAACCCTCCTGTTCTCCACTCATTACCTGTATTAACTGCACCTGTTTGAACTCGTTACCTTTATAAAAGACACCTGTCCACACACTCAATCAAACAGACTCCAACCTCTCCACAATGGCCAAGACCAGAGAGCTGTGTAAGGACATCAGGGATAAAATTGTAGACCTGCACAAGGCTGGGATGGGCTACAGGACAATAGGAAAGCAGCTTGGTGAGAAGGCAACAACTGTAGGCACAATTATTAGAAAATAGAAGAAGTTCAAGATGACGGTCAATCACCCTCGGTCTGGGGCTCCATGCAAGAACTCACCTCGTGGGGCATTAATGATCATGAGGAAGGTGAGGGATTAGCTCAGAACTACATGGCAGGACCTGGTCAATGACCTGAAGAGAGCTGGGACCACAGTCTCAAAGAAAACCATTAGTAACACACTATACCGTTATGGATTAAAATCCTGCAGCGGATGCAAGGTCCCCCTTCTCAAGCCAGCGCATGTCAGGGCCCGTCTGAAGTTTGCCAATGACCATCTAGATGATCCAGAGGAGGAATGGGAGAAGGTCATGTTGTCTGATGAGACAAAAAAGGACGACTGCACCGTATTGAGGGGAGGATGGATGGGGCCATGTATCGCAAAGTCTTGGCCAACAACCTCTTTCCCTCAGTAAGAGCATTGAAGATGGGTCGTGGCTGGGTCTTCCAGCATGACAACGACCCCAAACACACAGCCAGGGCAACTAAGGAGTGGCTCCGTAAGAAGCATCTCAAGGTCCTGGAGTGGCCTAGCCAGTCTCCAGACCTGAACCCAATAGAAAATCTTTGTATTGCCCAGCGACAGCCCCGAAACCTGAAGGATCTGGAGAAGATCTGTATGGAGGAGTGGGCCAAAATCCCTGCTGCAGTGTGCACACCTGGTCAAGAACTACAGGAAATGTATGATCTCTGTAATTGCAAACAAAGGTTTCTGTAACAAATATTAAGTTCTGCTTTTCTGATGTATAAAATATTGATTTCATGCAATAAAAAGCTAATTAATTACTTTAAAATCATACAATGTGATTTTCTGGATTATTGTTTTAGATTCCGTCTCTCACAGTTGAAATGTACCTATGATAAAAATTACAGACTTCTACATGCTTTGTAAGTAGGAAAACCTGCAAGATCGGCAGTGTATCAAATACTTGTTCTCCCCACTGTACATACATACATACAGTGGAGCAAAAAAAATATTTAGTCAGCCACCAATTGTGCCATTTCTCCCACTTAAAAAGACGAGAGAGGCCTGTCATTTTCATCATAGGTACACTTCAACTATGACAGACAAAAAGAGAAAAAAAATCCAGAGAATCACATTGTAGGATTTTTTATGAATTTATTTGCAAATTATGGTGGAGAATAAGTATTTGGTCACCTACAAACAAGCAAGATTTCTGGCTCTCACAGACCTTCTTTAAGAGGCTCCTCTGTCCTCCACTCGTTTCCTGTATTAATGGCACCTGTTTGAACTTGTTATCAGTATAAAAGACACCTGTCCACAACCTTAAACAGTCACACTCCAAACTTCACTATGGCCAAGACCAAAGAGCTGTCAAACGACACCAGAAACAAAATTGTAGACCTGCACCAGGCTGGGAAGACTGAATCTGCAATAGGTAAGCAGCTTGGTTTGAAGAAATCAACTGTGGGAGCAATTATTAGGAAATGGAAGACATACAAGACCACTGATAATCTCCCTCGATCTGGGGCTCCACGCAAGATCTCACCCCGTGGGGTCAAAATGATCACAAGAACAGTGAGCAAAAATCCCAGAACCTAGTGAATGACCTACAGAGAGCTGGGACCAAAGTAACAAAGCCTACCATCAGTAACACACTACACCGCCAGAGACTCAAATCCTGCAGTGTCAGACGTGTCCCCCTGCCTAAGCCAGTACATGTCCAGGCCCGTCTGAAGTTTGCTAGAGAGCATTTGGATGATCCAGAAGAAGTTTGGGAGAATGTCATATGGTCAGATGAAACCGAAATATAACTTTTTGGTAAAAACTCAACTAGTCGTGTTTGGAGGACAAAGAATGATGAGTTGCATCCAAAGATCACCATACCTACTGTGAAGCATGGGGGTGGAAACATCATGCTTTGGGGCTGTTTTTCTGGAAAGGGACCAGGACAACTGATCCGTGTAAAGGAAAGAATGAATGGGGCCATGTATCGTGAGATTTTGAGTGAAAACCTCCTTCCATCAGCAAGGGCATTTAAGATGAAACGTGGCTGGGTCTTTCAGCATGACAATGATCCCAAACACACTGCCCGGGCAACGAAGGAGTGGCTTCGTAAGGGTATATAACAAATTATTGAGATAAACTTTTGTTATTGACCAAATACCTATTTTCCACCATAATTTGCAAATAAATTCATAAAAAATCCTACAATGTGATTTTCTGGATTTTTTTCCCTCATTTTGTCTGTCATAGTTGAAGTGTACGTACCTGTGATGAAAATTACAGGCCACTCTCATATTTTTAAGTGGGAGAACTTGGAAATCTTAATGTTTAAATCTTATCCCAAATCTTAACCCTTACCTTAACTATTCGGAATGAGTGACTAAACTTAACCTGTCTAATTCTGCAGTGAGATGTTGAGAGAGAGAGAGAGAGAGAGAGAGAGAGAGAGAGAGAGAGAGAGAGAGAGAGAGAGAGAGAGAGAGAGAGAGAGAGAGAGAGAGAGAGAGTAATCATACCCCTTATCTTTTGCCACATTTTGTTTTGTTACAGCCTGAATTCAACATTTATAAAACATAAAATATATGTCTAATTTACATACAATACCCCAAAACGACAAAGTGAAAACAGGTTCTTAGAAATATTTGCATATTTATTGAGAATAAAATAAGGAAATATCTAATTTACATAGTACCAGTCAAAAGTTTGGACATCTCCTCATTCCAGCGTTTGTTTAGTTTGACTATTTTCTACATTGTAGAACAATAGTGAAGACATCAACTCTATGAAATAACACATATGGAATCATATAGTAAACACATCAAAATATATTCTGTATTTGTCACATCCTGATCTGTTTCACCTGTCCTTGTACTTGTCTCCACCCCCATTTTCCTCTCAGCTCTTGTTTTTCCCAGTCACTCTTTTTCTCATCCTCCTGGTTTTGACCCTTTCCTGTCCTGACTCTGAGCTCGCCAGCTTGACCACTCTGCCTGCCCCTGACCTCAAGCCTGCCTGCCGCCCTGTACTATTTTTACTCTGCCCTGTCTATGACTCTGCCTGTCCCTGACCTCAAGCCTGCCTGCCGCCCTGTAGCATGTTTACTCTGCCCTGTCTATGACTCTGCCTGTCCCTGACCTCAAGCCTGCCTGCCGCCCTGTACTATTTTTACTCTGCCCTGGCTGTGACTCTGCCTGCCCCTGACCTCAAGCCTGCCTGCCGCCCTGTAGCATGTTTACTCTGCCCTGGCTATGACTCTGCCTGTCCCTGACCTCAAGCCTGCCTGCCGCCCTGTACTATTTTTACTCTGCCCTGGCTATGACTCTGCCTGCCCCAGACCTCAAGCCTGCATGCCGCCCTGTAGCATGTTTACTCTGCCCTGGCTATGACTCTGCCTGCCCCTGACCTCAAGCCTGCCTGACGCCCTGTACCATTTTTACTCTGCCCTGGCTATGACTCTTGCCTGTCCCTAACCTGTCTTTTGTCCATCCCTTTGATTACAATAAATAACAGAGCTCAAACCATCTGCCTCCTGTGCCTGTATCTGGGTCTCGCCTGGTGTTGTGACAATATTTGAGATTCTTCAAAGTTGCCACCGTTTGACTTGATGACAGCTTTGCAAACTCTTGGCATTCTCTCAACCAGCTTCATGAGGAAGTCACCTGGAATGCATTTCAATTAACAGGTGTGCCTTGTTAAAAGTTAATTTGTAGAACTGACTTCCTTCTTAATGCGTTTGAGCCAATCAGCCGTGTTGTGACAATGTAGGGGTGGTATAATATAGCCCTATTTGGTAAAAGGTCAAGTCCATATTATGGCAAGAACCAGCATGGCTACCACAGCCTTCTGTAGCGATATGTCATCCCATCTGGTTTGCGCTTAATGGGACTATTACTTTTTTTTCAAAGGGACAATTACCCCAAACACACATCTAGGCTGTGTAAGGGCTTTTTGACCAAGAACGAGAGTAATTGAATGTTACATCAGATGACCTGGCCTCCACAATCACCCAACTTCAACCCAATTGAGATGGTTTGCGATGAGTTGGACGGCAGAGTGAAGGAAAAGCTGCCAACAAGCGCTTAGCATATGTGGGAACTCCTTCAAGACTGCTGGAAAAACATTCCTCATGAAGCAGGTTGAGAGAATGCCAAGAGTGTGCAAAGCTGTCATCGGGGCAAAGGGTGGCTACTTTGAAGAATCTTAAATATATAGTATCTTTTGATTTATTTAACACCATTTTGTTTGCTAAATTATTCCATATGCGTTATTTAATTATTTTGATGTCTTCACTATTATTCTACAATGTAGAAAATAGTAAAAAGAAAAAAGTATTCACACTCTGAGCCAAGACTTTGAAGAAGCACTCTTGTCAAAGATTACAGCTGTGAGCCTTTCTGGGTAAGTCTCTAAGAGCCTTCCACACCTAGATTGTTTAACATTTAATATTTTCTAAATTCTTCAAGCGCTGTCAAAATATTTGTTGATCATTGCTAGACAACCATTTTCTGGTAATGCCATAGATTGTCAAGTAAGGTGAAATACTCTCCTAATGTGTGGTGGAAAAAATCTCCAGTTGTTAATGATTATAAGCATACCCATAACATGATGCAGCCACCAGCATGCTTGAACATTTTGAGAGTGGTACTCAGTAATGTGTTCAATTGGATTTGCCCTAAACTTAGCACTTTGTATTCATGACGAAAAGTGATTTGCCACATTTTTTTCCCTGTTACAAACAGGATGAAGGTTTTGGAGTATTTTTGATCTGGACAGGCTTCCTTCTTTTCAATCGGTCAATTAGGTTAGTATTGTAGAGTAACTATAATGTTGTTGATCGAGACTCAGTTTGCTCTTATCACAGCCATTAAACTCTGTAACTGTTTTAATGTCACCATTGGCCTCATGGTGAAGTCCCTGTGTGGTTTCCTTCCTCTCCTGCAACTGAGTTAGGAAGGACGCCAATATCTTTGTAGTGACTGGGTGTTTTGATACACCATCAAACGTGTATTATAACTTCACCATCCTCAAAGGGATATTCAACATCTGCTTTTAAAAAATACATAAATTAGAAAAACTAAATTCCACTTTGACATTATAGGTATTATGTGTGACAAAATGTCTCAATTTCATAAATGTTTATTTCAGGCTGTAACACAACAAAATGTGTAAAAATGTCAAGGGGTGTGAATACTTTCTGAAGGCACTGTAAATGTGCATCATGACTGACGACCCGTCACACACATACACTATCTAACCTGCTCAGTTGACGTGACTTGTATCTGTGAGACAAGGCCTTACACAGAAAAACACAGCAGCAAAAGAAGACGTTCCACTGGGTAGACAACAGCAGAACGTAGGTCAGAGCAAGAGCTTCTTGTTTCTATATTTACCTGTTTTTACCCATGTTCATGAGAAAAAGACAGCCCATTGTTCTGCTCTCTCTCTCTCTCTCTCTCTCTCTCTCTCTCTCATCTCATTCGATCTCTTTTTTCTCTCTCTCTCTCTCCCTCTCTTTCGCTATCTCTGATTCTCTCTCTCTCTCTCTCGCTCTGAGATGTATGGAAGAAAACACAGTCAGCTGGCCCAATTGACTGGCCTAATAATGTCTCCTATGGGCATGTCCCTTCAGACTCACATATAAATCACCCATTTCTCTGTTCAGAAGTCAATGAGAGCTGGGCTTTGTAACTTCTCTGCAGGTCTCTGAGGGCCCTAAGAAGGCCACTGAAACCATTCCAGCTCTCTGTGTCCTGCTCACTTGGCAGGGGGAACACTTAAAATGTGATAAATCTGAAATTCCCTTTGATGAGGTTACAGAGTAGAATGGTGTTTTCACGCCAGGGGTCACACAAATATATATAGATACTCACGGACACACACACACACACACACACACACACACGCACACGCAAGCACAGACACATTTGTGCAGACATTGCTTCCTCCAACTGTCTTCTCTCTTTCTAAGAGCAGAAAAGAGAGATTTGAGAGATGAGTTAAGAACAGAGCTCTTATCTAGGCTGAACTCACTGCCAATCTGTCTAATACACACATAAAGAAATGCACGCACACACACACACACAGACAGACAGACAGACAGACAGACAGACAGACAGACAGACAGACAGACAGACAGACAGACAGACAGACAGACAGACAGACAGACAGACAGACAGACAGACAGACAGACAGACAGACAGACAGACAGACAGACAGACAGACAGACAGACACACACACACACACACACACAAATACACTGCTGATAATTTGCTCATCACCAAACAAAGGGCAGAGCACGTTTAAAAAGAAAAAATAATTTAACAAAGTGAAACTGATCTAAACATTTCCAGGTTTCTATTTCCTTCTGTCAGGTTCCTCTTCATAGATAAACTCTTTATTGGTGATGATATTAAGGTGACAGACGGAGAAACTCTTTATTGGTGATGATATTAAGGTGACAGACGGAGAAACTCTTTATTGGTGATGATATTAAGGTGACAGACGGAGAAACTCTTTATTGGTGATGATATTAAGGTGACAGACGGAGAAACTCTTTATTGGTGATGATATTAAGGTGACAGACGGAGAAACTCTTTATTGGTGATGATATTAAGGTGACAGACGGAGAAACTCTTTATTGGTGATGATATTAAGGTGACAGACGGAGAAACTCTTTATTGGTGATGATATTAAGGTGACAGACGGAGAAACTCTTTATTGGTGATGATATTAAGGTGACAGATGGAGAAACTCTTTATTGGTGATGATATTAAGGTGACAGATGGAGAAACTCTTTATTGGTGATGATATTAAGGTGACAGACGGAGAAACTCTTTATTGGTGATGATATTAAGGTGACAGATGGAGAAACTCTTTATTGGTGATGATATTAAGGTGACAGATGGAGAAACTCTTTATTGGTGATGATATTAAGGTGACAGATGGAGAAACTCTTTATTGGTGATGATATTAAGGTGACAGACGGAGAAACTCTTTATTGGTGATGATATTAAGGTGACAGATGGAGAAACTCTTTATTGGTGATGATATTAAGGTAACAGACGGAGAAACTCTTTATTGGTGATGATATTAAGGTGACAGACGGAGAAACTCTTTATTGTAGAAAGTTAACAGAAGAAACTTTCACGTCGTGTCTGGAGATTTCCCCAGAGGTAGTTTGTTTAAATCTCCTAGTATCAGAAAGTAGAAGTTTGGAGTGAGTGATTTCTGCAACATTGTGACTATTTATTTGGTGATGAGAGATGACACAGTGTGGGTGCCCATGCCAGGAGGGAGGTCAAGGCACCAAACACCATCATTCTTTTCTAGACACAACCATTCATCAGAGCTGACCGAATGTGTAAGGAACCCTCAGGGTGTGTGTGTGTGTGTGTGTGTGTGTGTGTGTGTGTGTGTCTTTGTTATGATGGAGTGGTAAGGTAAAGGCTATCCATTCCAGGCTGCTCTCTGCATTATAAAAGTGTGGATCTACAGTGGTAAACTGACTGTAATTCATTCATAATGCCATCTGATAAAACCATGCAATATTACAAACCTGTAATATCCCTCAAAGAGAAAAATCGCTACTTATGATCTTTCATGCTATATTAATAATAATCCTATTGTATGATATGATACTGACTCAAAACCACGTTGAAAGGACTCTGTCATCCCCCACATGAAGAAATGAGAGGCAGATGATCTCAGCTTCACACTGTGAACAATTAAATCCCTAATACTCCGTTTGCACATTGTGAGGTGTCACACACCCATACACACACCCGAGAGACAGAGAGAGAGAGAGACAGAGAGACAGATGGACAGACAGACAGACAGACAGACAGACAGACAGACAGACAGACAGACAGACAGACAGACAGACAGACAGACAGACAGACAGACAGACAGACAGACAGACAGACAGACAGACAGACAGACAGACACATGGTAACGTACTACACACTGACAGAGACAGCATGAACTCCTGCATTTCTCAGCATTCTTTTTTTTGTTGTCAGAGACATATACAGGATGCTACCCTCCACAACATAACCTTCACTCCAAATCAAAACTCAAGCTATATTTTATTTCCAAAAGCCAAGAAGAAAAATACATTGCAATGATATATTTTACATTTTAAGGACTGAATGCTAAGTTAAGGCTACCAAGCTTGATACAGCTTCAATTAGCACTGACGTGTCAAGTGAGAGGTGTCAAAGCCCAATGGCAGGAGGGTCGCACAGTCTACTCCAACCAAATTGAGAGGCATTAGAAGCTGCCTGCCGTTGTTCAGAGGTAATTCAAATACATTACCCTGTGTATGTAAAGAATGATAGGACACGAAACGAGCACAAAACGAAACTCCTTCTGGAAAATCAACAGACACTATTTGCTGACTTATCCAAAAAGGGAACATCAGCAACCTCATCTTCTACACAGACCATCCCCTTGCATGGCACAGTGCTATATTAGCACACTACGCCTCTGTTAAGAGGGGGGGTGTTACCGAGGGGTGGAAACTCAGGATAGTAGATAACGAGGACTCTGAGTGAGCAAATATGAATCTCTATAAGTCTGGAACATTATTGGGACAGGGCAATCCCAAACAGTTGCAGCTGGACTTTCACCTAATCAAAGAATTTGTTCAGCAGAAGAAGCTCTCCCTTGAGAAACCTCTTCGTTATATAACCCCACAGACGAGCAACCCCAAGCGAAAAGTCAACCTCCCAGCACAGAGTACTACTCCCTCATTGAAATGAAGGATACATTCCCTAGCTGGAGGTAAGGCAGGTGGAGCTGGAACAGCAGGTGATTACACTCCAGTCAGCACAGACCCGGGACAACAGTCCAGCACAACAACACCCCTTAACCAGACCTGGAGAGCTGGAGGTGGAGAGACACATATCTGCACTCTAGACTGTGGTGAGACAACTTCAACAGGAGAAAAAACAGGAGCAGGAGAATAACAGAGCACTAGAGGAGAGGATCAGACTGCAGGAGGAGAGGGTGAGGGGGATGTCGTGTGACAGAGAACAACCCAGTAGAGAGGTGGCCACCCCCGCAGAGAAGCCAGCAGAACAGCCCACCTCAGCACCCGAAAAAAGTCTCGACACAACAGAACAACAGTCCACCGCAGACCCTGATCATAGCGGGACAGACAAATGAAGAACACAAAGCCACCCTGTCAGCCACCTGATAGCCCTCCTGACAACCTCCCCACACACACTGAGGACATACACTAGACACAGATTGTACTCCTTATGGACTCAGATGGGAAATAAATAAAATAAAATAAACTTTTTCCCAAGCACGGTGTGTCTAAACTCTGGTGTCCAAACACCCAGCACGCCCTAGACCTTCTGTCTGAGGACCAACTAGGTTCACCCAGCGCGCCCTAGACCTTCTGTCTGAGGACCAACTAGGTTCACCCAGCGTGCCCTACACCTTCTGTCTGAGGACCAGCTAGGTTCACCCAGCGCGCCCTAGTCCTTCTGTCTGAGGACCAACTAGGTTCACCCAGCGCTCCCTCGACCTTCTGTCTGAGGACCAACTAGGTTCACCCAGCGCGCCCTAGGCCTTCTGTCTGAGGACCAACTAGGTTCACCTAGCGCGCCCTGGACATTCTGTCTGAGGACCAACTAGGTTCACCCAGCGCGCCCTAGACCTTCTGTCTGAGGACCAACTAGGTTCACCCAGCTAAATAATAATACACACAGGCACAAACGACCTGAGAGCACAGCAGGAAAGGATGGCCACAGCACTCAAGGGAGTGATTGAAAAAGCTTCCACTACTTTCCCCAATGCACAAGTAGTTATCTCCACCCTGCTACCGTAAAAATATTTCCACCCTGCTACCAGACAGCAGGTAAATGTAAGTATTTCCCATGACTGTGCCTCAAAACCAAATGTTTACCTGGCCCACCAGTCCACCCTGGACTTGAACAGCCTTTTTGACCAGGTTCACCTATACAAGGCAGCAGTGCCCACCTTCGCCTGGACCCTAAAGGACATCACTCTCAACTGCAGCCCCATCACTTCACACAGGAACAACAGATCAATAGAAGAGAAGCTCTCCCAGCTCTCCGGAACACCCCCCCCTGGACCTACACATAGAGGACCCACGCCGAGAGGACCTACATCCAGACCACAACACCACCAGCCACACCCACACCCCCACCCCAACCAATCAATACCACCCCAAGTCAATAATGCCCACACCCCATTTAGGCTCCCTCAGATCGGACCAATGCCCTTCCTGCCCACCCCATGCACCCCATAACCGCAAACAGGCCCAACCCCCACTCTTACACTAGCCCAAGCCAATGGCATGTACCAGATCCTGCAGGCTCGGCTCACACTTACTGGCCTGAGGCCAAACCACACAGCCAACAACAGTGGACACTTTATGGAACACAAATCCTTCACTATCTCATCCTGGAATATCCAAGGCCTGAGGTCATCTGCCTTTGGCCTAAAGAGCAGGAATCCGGACTTCATCAAAGAAATCGGAAATAGAGACATTGCCATCCTAGACAAAGCATGGTAGAGGAGACGGACCCACTGGTTGCCCTCTAGGTAACAGAGAGCTGGTAGTCCCATCCACCAAACTACCAGGGGTGAAAAAGGGAAGGGACTCAGGGGGTATGCTAATTTGGTATAGAGCATATCTAACTCACTCTATTTAATTAATCAAAACAGGAATATTTTACATTTGGCTAAATATTCAAAAGGAAATGATCTTAACAATAATGTCCTCCTGTGTGCTACCTATATCCCGCCACTAGAATCCCCATACTTTAATGAAGACAGCTTTTCCATCTTGGAGGGGAAAATCAATCATTTCCAGGCCCAGTGACATGTGCTAGTCTGTGGTAACCTAAATGCCAGAACCGGACAAGAACCTGAAACCCTCAGCACACAGGAGGACAAACACCTGCCTGGAGGTGACAGCATTCCCTCCCCCATATGCCCCCCTAGGTACAACTATGACAAAATAACCAACAAAAACAGATCACATCTCCTGCAGCTCTGTCACATGCAGGGTAAGTATATAGTCAATGGTAGGCTTCAACGGGACTCCTATGGTAGGTACACCTATAACTCTTCTCTTGGCAGCAGTACCGTAGACTACTTAATGACTGACCTCTACCCAAAGTCTCTCAGAGCGTTCGTAGTCAGCCCAATGACACCCCTATCAGATCACAGTAAAATCACAGTCTACTTGAACAGAGCATTACTCAATCATGAGGCATCAATGCCAAAATAACTGAGTGATATTAAGAAATGCTATAGATGGAAGGAATGTAGTGTGGAAACCTACCAAAAAACAATTAGGCAACAACAAATTAAATTCCTTTTAGACAACTTCCTGGACAAAACATTTGACTGTAATAGTGAAAGTGTAAGCTTGGCAGTAGAAAATCTAAACAGTATATTTGACCTCTCAGCTTCCCTATCAATCAAAAAATGCCAAACAGAAAACCAAAGAAAATGAAAAACAATGACAAGTGGTTTGATGAATAATGCAAAAACCTACGAAAGAAATTGAGAAACCTGTCCAACCAAAAATATAGCAACCCAGAAAACCTGAGTCTACGCCTTCACTATGGCGAATCACTAAAACAATACAGAAATACACAATACAGAAATACACAATACAGAAACATGCAAAAGAAAAAGAGGGAAAAGCCCGTCTGAAATCAGCTCAATGTAATTGAAGAATCCATAGACTCTAACCACTTCTTGGGAAATTGGAAAACACTAAGCAAACAACAACACAAAGAATCATCTATCCAAAATGAAGATATATGAGTAATTCACTTCTCCAATATTTTTGGCTCTTTAATTAGGGACAGGCATCCCGTCAACAGGACAGTTGTAAATCACGCAGTGCCGTGTGTCACGATCGCAGATTTTAGAGAAACAACAAATGTCGGTACATGTAAGTGTCTGATATCGGCTGAAAGCTTAAATTGTTGTTAATATAACTGCACTGTCCAATTTACAGTAGCTATTACTGCATAAAAAATGCCATCCTATTGTTTGAGGAGACAAAACACTTTTTTCACCGCTTTAGGTTTGATAAACTCACCTCTGAAGGTGAAATGTGGACTTACATTCTGAAATCTTCCTCTGATTTATTATATAAAGGTTCCCAGAGATAACATGAAGTTTAGTTTTGGTAGATCAAATCCTTTTTCATATCCTAAAAAGGTCCATATAGCATGCACGATCAATTTTGAATTTCCACTTGTTCAATTTGCAAAGAAAGGAATCTGTGAAAATGTAACCCTGAACATCGTTTCAACCAGTCAGATCATGTTCGTATTTATTCCTCAGAGATCCTAAAACATAACCCGACTTCACTATATCTTTAGGGGTGTAGTATATCCTATAGGACACCAAATTTGATCAGAGAGCGACGGCTTCATGGCATGCCGATGATGAGGCCGGTCTTAACTTGATTGACTGTAACTTTGTCCAATAAGCACCAAACAAAGCTAGCTAGATAGCCAATGAGCTGGGCTTTACGGGAGTATCAGGAAACCCTGTATCTGTTGCAAAATATTGCTGCTAACCTTGTGCGACAGCAAGCATTTTCCTTTTGGACAAACATTCTAAGAATATGGAGAGTTACGAACTTGTAAAAACTGGGTGTTTGCAAATGTTTTACTTATAATATGGCTACTAATACTGGAAAAGCTAAATCAAAGTCCAAGTACACCGATTTGACGATATTCTTGCAGAAAAATGTTATGTGAATGTAAATTTCTCCTCGATTTGTCCAAATGTACCTGGGTGACTTCAAACTAAATGTCATGTAGTTCACTCATACTTCAAGTTATCCATATGAAACTTTGGACATACACTGCTGCCATCTTGTGGACACCATCGTAATTACAACCAGATGGATAGCTAGATTTGAGACCATTCTGTTGCATTTCAAAGATGGTAGAATAAAGAAAAAAAATGTAGTTTTTTTCTTTGTATTTTCTTCTACCAGATCTATTGTGTTATAGTGTTATATTATGTTATTATTATTTCCTCGAACTTCAAAGTGTTTCCTTTCAAATGGTGACAAGAATATGCATATCCTTGCTTCAGGGCCTGAGCTACAGGCAGTTAGATTTTGCTTTGTCATTTTAGGTTAATATTGAAAAAAGGGGTCTATCCCTAAGAAGTTTGTCTGGTACCAGTGGGACGGTAGCGTCCCACCTTGACAACAGCAAGTGAAATTGCAGGGCGCCAAATTCAAAACAACAGAAATCCCATAAATAATATTCCTCAAACATACAAGTATTATACACCATTGTAAAGATAAACTTCTTGAAAATCCAACCACACTATCCGATTTCAAAAAGGCTTTACGGCGAAAGTACACCATTTGATTATGTTAGGTCAGCGCCTAGTCACAGAAAACCATACAGCCATTTTCCAGCCGTGGAGAGGGCTCACAAAAGGCAGAAATAGCGATTACATTAATCACTAACCTTTGATGATCTTCAAGAGATGGCACTCACAGAACTTCCTGTGAATTTCTGTTACAAAATAAACGTGTGTTTTGTTCGATAAAGTGAATCTCTATGTCCAAAAAACTCAGTTGAAATTGGCGTGTTATGTACAGTAATAATTGTCTCAAACAAACTTTAGGTGAAAGTGCAGAGAGCCACATCAAATTACAGAAATACTCATCATAAACATGAATGAAAGATACAAGTGTTTAACATATGATTAAAGGTAAACTTCTCCTTAATGCAACAGCTGGGTCAGATTTCAAAAAGGCTTTACGGCAAAAGCATATCATGCGAATATGTTAGGTCAGCGCCTAACCACAGAAAACCATACAGCCATTTTCCATACCAAGGATAGGTGTTACAAAAGTCAGAAATAGCGTTAAAATTAACCTTTGATGATCTTCAGCTGGTGGCACTCCCAGGTCTCCATGTAGACAATAAATGTTTGTTTTGTTCGATAATGTCCTTCTTTATGGCCAAAAACCATAAAGAAGGACATTAAACAATGTTTAAAACAACATCTAAAATCAATCCTCAGGTTGTTTTTGTCATAAATAATCAATAATTTTCGAACCGGACAAAAGCTTTGTCAATAGAAAAGGTAAACAAGAAATGCTCGCTCCCGATCACACGCTGGGCTCGTGGCTGAAAATGTCCACTGTCCACTCATTGAACATGGTGTATCTCCCTCATTTTTCAGGGTAAAAGCCTGAAACAATGCCTAAAGACTGGCCACATGTAGAAGAAGCCATAGAGATCATGAACTGGGTCCTAAGTCTTTGTATGGTGGATAGGCTTTCAATGGAAAAACAGCCTTTTAAAATAATAGATTTTCCTCGGGTTTATGCCTGCCATATCAGTTCTGTTATACTCACAGACATTGTTTAAACAGTTTTGGAAACTTTAGAGTGTTTTGGCTATCCAAAACTACTAATTATATGCATATCCTAGCTTCTCGGCCTGATTAGCAGGCAGTTTAATTTGGGCACGCTTTTCATCCAAAATTCAGAATGCTGCCTCCTACCCTAGTGAAGTTAAACTATTTAACATCATTCTTAGCTCTGGCATCTTCCCCAATATTTGGAACCATGGAAATACCACCCAAATGCACAAACGTGGAGACAATAACTACCGTGGGATAGGAGTCAACAGCAACCTTGGGAAAATCCTCTGCATTATCATTAATAGCAGACTTGTACAATTCCTCAATGAAAACAATGTACCGAGCAAATTTCAAATTGGCTTTGTACCAAATTATCGTTTGACAGACAACATATTCAACCTGCACACACTAATTGACAAACAAACAAACCAAAACAAAGGCAAAGTCTTCTCCTGACTTGTTGATTTCAAAAAAGCCTTCAACTCAATATGGCATGAGGGTCTACTATACAAATTTATGGAAAGTGGTGTTGTGGGACAAACATAAGACGTTATATAAAATCCATGTAACCAAACAACACGTCTGCAGTTAAAACAGGCAAAAAACAAAACACATTTCTTTCTACAAGGTCATGGAGTGTCACAGTGATGCAGCTTAAGCCCCACTCTCTTCAACATATGTATCAACAAATTGGCAAGCGCACCAGAAATATCTGCAGCACCTTGTCTCACACAACTGTAATCTGAAGTCAAATGTCTACTGTTTGCTGATGATCTGGTGCTTATGTCACCAACCAAGGAGGGCCTAGAGCAGCACCTAGATCTTCTGCACAGATTCTGCCAGACCGGGACCCTGACAGTAAATCTCAGTAGGACCAAAAAAGATCCAGTCACCACAAATACAAATTCCATCTAGACACCGTTGCCCGAGAACACACAAAAAACTATACATTCCTTGGACTAAACATCAGCGCCACAGGTAACGAACACAGAGACAAGGCAAGAAGGGCCTTCTATGACATCAAAAGGAACATCAAATTCGACCCCACAATGACAGCAACACAATTAGACCCAACCAAGTCATGAGAAAACAAAAAGATAATCACTGACTCATTGAAAAGAATCAACAACAAAAAAAGAGCAAACTAGAAGGCATTTGGCTCTAAAAAGAGAGTACACAGTGACAGAATACCTGACAACTGTGACTGATCCAAACTTAAGGAAAGCTTTGACTATGTACAGACTCAGTGAGCATAACCTTGCTATTGAGAAAGGCCGCCGTAGGCAGACCTGGCTCTCAAGAGAAGACAGGCTATGTGCACACCACAAAATGAGCTGGAAACTGAGCTTCACTTCCTAACCTCCTGCCAATTGTATAACCATATTAGAAACACATTTTTCCCTCAGAATATACAGATCCACAAAGAATTTGAAAACAAACCCGATTTAGATAAACTCCCATATCTACTGGGTGAAATTCCACAGTGTGCCATCACAGCAGCAAGATTTGTGACCTGTTGCCACAAGAAAAGGGCAACCAGTGAAGAACAAACACCATTGTAAATACAACCAATATACAGTATTTGTTTATATATTTTCCCTTTTGTACTTTAACAATTTGCACATCATTACAACACTGTATATATACATAATATGACATTTGAAATGTCTTTATTCTTTTGGATGTTTTGTGAGTGTAATGTTTACTGTTCATTTTTATTGTTTATTTCTCTTTTGTTAATTATCTACTTCACTTGCTTTGGAAAGCCCCTTGAATTGAGAGAGAGTGAATGAGTGAATGAGTGAATGAGTGAATGAGTGAGTGAGTGAGTGAGTGAGTGAGTGAGTGAGTGAGTGAGTGAGTGAGTGAATGAGTGAGTGAGTGAGTGAGAGAGAGAGAGAGAGAGAGAGAGAGAGAGAGAGAGAGCGACAGACCACAGACCACTCAGCATAACATATAACGTAGTCGATATATACATCAATTCCCTGACTAAAAATGTGATCATACATCGTGTGGTGTCATCCTGCAACCGGCATAGTAATTTAACTCTGACACAGTACTTGCCTCACAGGTTTATAAGTTACGTTAACTTCTTGGTGTCAGGGGGCAGTATTTTCACGTCCGGATGAAATGCATGCCCAAATTCAACTGCCTGCTACTCATCCCCAGAAGATAATATCTGCATAGTATAAGTAGATCTGCATAGAAAACACTCTGAAGTTTCTAAAACTTTTTGAATCATGTCTGTGAGTATAACAGAACTTATTTAGCAGGCGAAACCCAGAGGACAAAACTTTCACACATTATTTGAGGTCACTCTCTTTTCAATGGGCTTTCATTGGGAATCCAGATTTCTAAGAGACCTTATTGCAGTTCCTACCGCTTCCACTCGATGTCACCAGTCTTTAGAAATTGTTTGAGGTTTTCCTTTCTGTAAAGAAGAAGTAGCCCTGTTCAGAATGAGGGTCACTTGTAGTGAACTGTTAGAAAGCTAGCTACAGTTTGATTTCCTCCGGTATTGAACACAGATCATCCCGTCTACAATTTTATCGATTATTTACGTAAAAAAAATTGCTAAAGTTGTATTACAAAAGTAGTTTGAAATGTTTTGGCAAAGTTTACAGGTAACTTCGGAGATATTTTGTAGTCACGTTGCGCAAATTGGAACTGGTGTTTTTCTGGATCAAACATGCCAAATAAATGAAACAAAAGGACTAAAGGACCATTTGTGATGTTTATGGGAAATATTGGAGTACCAACAAAATAAGCTCGTCAAAGGTAAGGCATGAATTATATTTTTATTTCTGTGTTTTATGTCGTGTATGCAGGGTTGAAATATGCTTTTCTCTCTTTGTTTACGGAGGTGCTATCCTCAGATAATAGCATTGTTTGCTTTTGCCGAAAAGCCTTTTTGAAATCTGACATGTTGGCTGGATTCCCAACAAGTGTAGCTTTAATTTGCTATCTTGTATGTGTGATTTAACTTCTTAGAACTACCCCTCCCGGGTCCGGGAGAATTGTCATAAGCAACCGCTGAATAGCATAGCGCAACAGTCAAAAAATATTACCAAAAAATATTCATATTCATGAAATCACAAGTGAAATATTTTGAAACACAGCTTAGCCTTTTGTTAATCACCCTGTCATCTCAAATTTTGAAATGATGCTTTACAGCGAAAGCAATACAAGCGTTTGTGTAAGTTTATCGATAGCCTAGCATAGCATTATTTCCACTTAGCTTCAGGAAGCTTGGTCATGAAAATCAGAAAAGCAATCAAATTAACCATTTACCTTTGATGATCTTCAGATGTTTTCACTCACGAGACTCCCAATTAGACAGAAAATGTTCCTTTTGTTCCATAATGATATTTTTTATATCCAAATACCTCCGTTAGTTTGGTGCGTTATGCCCAGGAATCCAACGGAAATAGCGGTCACCGCAACACAGACAAAAATTCCAAATTATATCCATAATGTTGACAGAAACATGGCAAACGTTTTTTATAATCAATCCTCAAGGTGTTTTTCAAATATCTAATCGATAATATATCAACGGGGACAGTTGGCTTTTCACAGGGAGGAACAATGGCTGCCTTTCTCTTTGGGCAATAATCACTCTGAGAGCCCCCACCTATTCACTTACGCAATGTGGTCGTTCACGCTTATTCTTCAAAATAAAGGCCTGAAACTAAGTCTAAAGGCTGTAGACACCTTAGGGAAGCCATAGAAAAAGGAATCTGGTTGATATCCCTTTCAATGGTCAAAAGGGATGCATAGGAACACAGAGCTTTCAAAATAAGAGTCACTTCCTGATAGGATTTTTCTCAGGCTTTCGCCTGCAATATCAGTTCTGTTATACTCACAGACAATATTGTTACAGTTTTGGAAACTTCAGAGTGTTTTCTATCCTAAGCTGCCAATTATATGCATATTCTAGTATCTGGCCCTGAGAAATAGGCCGTTTACTTTGGGAACGTTATTTTTCCAAAATAAAAATAGTGCCCCCTAGCTTCAAGAGGTTTTAATGCATGTGTGATTTTTATAGTAATTTATTTGAATTTGGCGCTCTGCATTTACCCTGGCTTTTGGCCAGGTGGGACACATATCCCGGAGAGGTTAAGGGAGTATGTATGTGTTGTGGTATTCCAGGAGATCTACCCCGGGGGATGGTAATAAAGGGGAGGTACGTGAGACAACGTTGGCTCCCTCTGCTGGGAATATGGGAGCTGGGCACACCGACATGGACAGCTAAGTGGAGGTAATTAGAGGAAAGTGCCAACCAGCCGTGGAGGCTAAAAAACAGGAGCACGATGGCACACCGTGGGAGAGAAGGGAGAGAGATGGACACCAGTTAAGAAAGAGAAGGAAGACCGAGCAAAACCTAAGTTATTTTTGTGATATATTTATTTTCTCTCTTAGTAAAGTTGTTTTTGAGGACTAAAGCCTCCCGGTCTCTGTGTCAATCACTGCTCGCTCCACCCAACACCCCACGGTTTACCACAGTGTATATACTGTATGTGTGTCAGAGGAGGACTTGTATGAGGACGGGCTCATTCTTAATGCTGGAATGGACAAAATGGAAAGGATGTGTTTGACACCATTCCAAATATTCCATTCCAATCATTACAATGAGCCTGTCCTCCTATAGCTCCTCCCACCAGCTTCCATTGATGTGTGTGTATATATGCAGTGGGGCAAAAAGGTATTCCACCACAATTTGCAAATCAATTTATTAAAAATCCTACAATGTGATTTTCTGGATTTTTTTTCTAATTTTGTCTGTCATAGTTGACGTGTACCTATGATGAAAATTACAGGCCTCTCTCATCTTTTTAAGTGGGAGAACTTGCACAATTGATGGCTGATTATATACTTTTTTTGCCCCACTGTGTATATATATATATACTTAGGTTGGAGTAGTTAAAACTCGTTTTTCTACCACTCCACACATTTCTTGTTAACAAACTATAGTTTTGGCAAGTTGGTTCAGACACCAAACTTGTGAATGACATAAGTAATTTTTCCAACAATTGTTTACAGACAGATTATTTCACTTGTAATTCACTGTATCACAATTCCAGAGTGTCAGAAGTTTACATACACTAAGTTGACTGTGCCTTGCACCAGCTTGGAAAATTCCAGAAAATGTTGTCATGGCTTTGGAAGCTTCTGAAAGGCTAAATTATATCATTTGAGTCAATTGGAGGTGTACCTGTGGATGCATTTCAAGGCCTACTTTCAAACTCAATGCCTCTTTGTTTGACATCATGGGGGAAAATCAAAAGAAACCAGCCAAGACCTCAGAAAAAAATATTGTAGACTTCCACAAGTCTGGTTCATCGTTGGGAGCAATATCCAGATGCCTGAAAGTAGCACGTTCATCTGTACAAGCAATAGTACGCAAGTATAAACACTGTGGGACCACGCAGCCGTCATACTGCTCAGGAAGGAGACTCGTTCTGTCTCCTCGAGATGAACGGACTTTGGTGCGAAAAGTACAAAGCAATCCCTGGACAACAGCAAAGGACCTTGACCTTGTGAAGATGCTGGAGGAAACAATTACAAAAGTTTCTATATCTACAGTAAAACAAGATATTGACATAACCTGAAAGGCAGCTCAGCAAGGAAGATGTCACTGCTCTAAAACCGCCATACAAAAGCCAGACTACGGTTTGCAACTGCACATGGGGACAAAGATTGTACTTTTTGAATAAATGTACTCTGGTCTGATGAAACAAAAAATAGAACTGCTTGGCCATAATGACCATCGATATGTTTGGATGAAAAAGGGGGAGGGTTGCAAGCTGAAGAACACCATCCCAACCTTGAAGCACGGGGGTGACAGCATCATGTTGTGGGGGTGCTTTGCTGCAGGAGGGTCTGGTGCACTTCACAAAATAGAATGCATCATGAGGGAGGAAAATATGTGAATATATTGAAGCAACATATCAAGACATCATTCAGGAAGTTAAAGCCTGGTCGCAAACGTATCTTCCAACTGGACATGACCACAAGCATACTTCCAAAGTTATGGCAAAATGGCATAAGGACAACAAGTCAAGGTATTGGAGTGGCCATCACAAAGCCCTGACCTCAATCCTATAGAAAATGTATTGTAGAACTGAAAGAAATGTGTGCGAGCAAGGAGGCCTACAATCCTGACTCAGTTACACCAGCTGTCAGGAGGAATGGGCCACAATTCACCCTACTTATTGTGAGAAGCTTGTGGAAGGCTACCCGGAAAATTTGACAGGTTAAACAATTTCAAGGCAATGCTACCAAATACTCATTGAGTGTATGTAAACTGTTGAAAGAAATAAAAGCTGAAATAAATCATTCTCTCTGCTATTATTCTCACATTTCACATTCTTATAATAAAGTGGTGATCCTAACTGACCTAAAACATATAATTTGTCCCACGATTGAATATCAGGAATTGTGAAAAACTGATTTGAAACGTCTGCTAAGGTGTATGTAAACTTCCGACTTCAACTATATATGTATATATGCGTGTGTGTGTGTGTGTATGTATGTATGTGTGAAGGCCTAGTTAGCAGATGTAAATGTTACTTTGAGGCAGCCAACTCTGGACCAGTGACAGAAATACTCTGTGTTCAGTGTACGGAGCTGACAAACTGTCAGTGTGACGTCTGAATTACGTTCCCTTCACAGCTGTATGCAGTGAACCCAGGCCCAGAAATGTCTTTATAGGAGCATTTGTAGTATGGAATTTGTGAAAATTGGCAGGTTTAGAAAAAGAATACAGCACTGACAAACCTTATTCAAAAGAAAAAATCATCTTTTGTTTTTCAGAAGTCACAGTAAGTGGTCCAGTATGTACTACATCGAATGCCTTTCTGTCTGTGTGCACTCTTCACTTATGAGGACCCTCAGGTTTTAAGAGTTCTCTTGGTGTGGGAGTGCTCTTGTGTTTGTACTTCAAAAACACTAACATTTGTTGTATGAACATGAATTATACATTTTGAGTTAAAGTATGACAGTATTCATTGCCCAGAATAAAGAAATATGAAGGCCAATGTGGTAGTGACATTGTGTCAATGACTCAATAAAGATTATATGGGAACGGGCATCATGTGTCCTTCCCTTGGCTGGGAGATTAAAGGGTCAGAATTCCAACCAACTCTCACAGTCTCATGTCAGAATTAGATGTCCATCCATGTTTCTCAAACACCAAATGATAAACTATATATATTTGTTTTTGTGCCAATGGATTCAAGACATACATCCTAGCACCAAAACTTACTTGAAGGTAACAGCACTCACTGTTGCCCCCAGTGGCCGGTTTCCATGTCATCCCCCACATGGATAGATGCTGAATATTGACTTGTATTACAGGTGACCTTGAATTCAAGCGTCCTTCACTTGGCTTGGAGACAAAAGTTTTAGACTTCAGGAGTCCTTCACTTGGCTGGAAGATAAAAGGCTCAGAATTCAAGCGTCCTTCCCTTGGATGGAAGATGCACAATCGAGAGCATCCTGTCGAGCTGTATCACCGCCTGGTACGGCAACTGCTCCACCCACAACCGTAAGGCTCTCTAGAGGGTAGTGAGGTCTGCACAACGCAAACTACCTGCCCTCCAGGACACCTACACCACCCGATGTCACAGGAAGGCCATAAAGATCATCAAGGACAACAACCACCCGAGCCACTGCCTGTTCACCCCGCTATCATCCAGAAGGCGAGGTCAGTACAGGTGCATCAAAGCAGGGACCGAGAGACTGAAAAACAGCTTCTATCTCAAGGCCATCAGACTGTTAAACAGCCACCACTAACATTGAGTAGCTGCTGCCAACACACTGACTCAACTACAGCCACTTTAATAATGGAAATTGATGGAAATTGATGTAAAATATATCACTAGCCACTTCAACTTCATATGGCTGAAGGGGCAGTATTGAGTAGCTTGGATGAAAAGGTGCCCATTGTAAACGGCCAGTTCCTCAGTCTCAGTTGCTAATATATGCATATTATTATTAGTATTGGATAGAAAACACTCTAAAGTTTCCAAAACTGTCAAAATATTGTCTGTAAGTATAACAGAACTGAAATTTCAGGCGAAACCCTGAGGAAACTCAAGACAGGAAGTGGCTTCTATTTTGAAAACTCCATGTTCCATAGCCTCCCTTTGCTGGATTTAAAGGGATATGAACCAGATTCCTCTTCCTATCGCTTCCTCAAGGTGTCAACAGTCTTCAGACATAGTCTCAGGCTTTTATTTTGAAAAATGAGCCAGAACGATAACATTGCATCAAGTGAATTTTGCTTGCGCAACAGAATTTGGACAGCCATTGTTTTCCCCTCTCCTACTGTGAAAGACATTTGCGGTTGATATATTATCAAATATATATTTTAAAAACAACCTGAGGATTGATTATAAAAAACCTTTGACATGTTTCTGTGGACATAATGGAAACTATTTGGAATTTTCATCTGCGTTTTCGTGACTGCTCTTTCCTGTGGATTTCTGAACATAACGCAACAAACAAACGGAGGTATTTTGGATATAAAAATCATCTTTATGGAACAAACGGAACATTTGTTGTGTAACTGGGAGTCTCGTGAGTGAAAACATCCGAAGCTCATCAAAGGTAAACGATTAATTTGATTGCTTTTCTGATTTTCGTGACCGAGCTACCTGATGCTAAGTGTACTTAATGTTTTATTGTGCGATCGATAAACTTACACAAACGCTTGAATTGAATTCCCTGTAAAGCATAATTTCAAAATCTGACACGACAGGTGGATTAACAAAAGGCTAAGCTGTGTTTTCCTATGTTGCACTTGTGATTTCATGAATATACATTTTTATAGTAATATTCATTGTATGTAGCGCTATGCTATTCAGCGGTTGTTGATGACACTTATTCCGATAGGGGGATTGCGGCCATAACAGGTTTTAAACAATGCTACTTA
This sequence comes from Oncorhynchus tshawytscha, assembly GCF_018296145.1. Classification (NCBI taxonomy): domain Eukaryota; kingdom Metazoa; phylum Chordata; class Actinopteri; order Salmoniformes; family Salmonidae; genus Oncorhynchus; species Oncorhynchus tshawytscha. Next base: position 82,891,751 of record NC_056441.1, read on the forward strand.
ATGTAATGTTTACATACCCTACATTACTCATCTCATATGTATATGTATATACTGTACTCTATATCATCTACTGCATCTTTATGTAATACATGTATCACTTGCCACTTTAACTATGCCACTTTGTTTACATACTCTACATTACTCATCTCATATGTATATACTGTACTCGATACCATCTACTGCATCTTGCCTATGCCTTTCTGTACCATCACTCATTCATATCTTTATGTACATATTCTTTATCCCTTTACACGTGTTTATAAGGTAGTAGTTTTGGAATTGTTAGGTTAGATTACTCGTTGGTTATTACTGCATTGTCGGAACTAGAAGCACAAGCATTTCGCTACACTCGCATTAACGTCTGCTAACCATGTGTATGTGACCAATACATTTGATTTGATTTGAGATTAATGGGTTTAGATACCCTGTTGAGTGTAGGGGGCAGTATTTTGATGTTTGGATGAAAAACTTACCCAAATGAAACTGCAGATTTCTCAGGCCCAGAATCTAGAATATGCATATAATTGTCAGATTATGATAGAAAACACTCAAAAATATTGTCTGTGAGTATAACAGAACTGATATTGCAGGCAAAAACCTGAGGAAAATCCAACCAGGAATTGGCTTCTATTTTGAAAGTTCCATGTTCCATAGCCTGCCTTCACTCCATTTAAAGGGATATCAACCAAATTCATTTTCCTATGGCTTCCCCATGGTGTGAACAGTCTTTAGACATAGTTTCAGGCTTTTATTTTGAAAATGAGCGAGAAAGATTACATCGCGTAAGGGGATAGCTGGGTGCCAGCGTTTTGCATGTGCAACAGCTTGGAGCAGCCATTTTCTCTCTCTCTCCTATTGAAGAAGCTACAATCCCGGTTGATATATTATCGATTAAATATTGTAAAAACAACCCTAGGATTCATTACAAAAAACGTTTGACATGTTTCTACGAACGGATACTATTTGGAATTTTCGTCTGCGATGTCGTGACCGCTCGAGCCTGTGGATTTCTGAACATAACGCGCCAAACAAATGGAGGTATTTTGGATATAAATATAATCTTTATGGAACAAAAGGAACATTTATTGTGTAACTGGGAGTCTTGTGAGTGCAAACATCCGAAGATCATCAAAAGTAAGCGATTTAATTTATTGCTTTTCTGACTTTCGTGACCAATCTACTTGGCTGCTAGCTGTTTGTAATATTTTGTCTACTGAGAGAGATGTCCTTACATAAATGCTTGGATAGCTTTCACCGAAAAGCTTTATTGAAATCTGACACGCCAGGTGGATTAACAACAAGCTAAGGTGTGTTTTGCTATATTGCACTTCTGATTTCATGAAAATTAAATATTTCTAGTAATTTAATTTGAATTTGGCGCTCTGCAATTCAGCGGATGTTGATGAAAATGATCCCGCTAACGGGATGGGTGCATCAAGAAGATATCAAGCATCCTTCCCTTGGCTTGGAGATTAATGGGTCAGATATCAAGCATCCTTCCCTTGGCTGGGAGATTAATGGGTCAGAGAGTCAGCAGATGAAACATCAAGGAAACAAAAGCCTTGAATGATTTATTTATAGACGTGATCACAAGGGAAAACCTCCTCAACACACAGACACAGCTTTTACATCTCTCTGTTACAGAAAGAGAGAGAGAGAGAGAGAGAGAGAGAGAGAGAGAGAGAGAGAGAGAGAGAGTAGTCGAAATCTGTAGAGGCACATCAGCAGGTGTAATGCTGTCCACATAACCAACTCTGGTAGAAAACCACACAACTACACACAGACAAATACACACAAGCACACACACTGAGACACTTACACACTAGCACACAGACTGAGACACATACACACTGGCACACAGACTGAGACACATACACACTGGCACACACACTGAGACACACACACACTAGCACACACACTGAGACACACACACACATTTACAGGACTGTGATAGAAATGGAGCCTTCATATTCAGAGAAACAGAGGACCTCTGTCTGTTCCAGGAGAGATAAACAATGGCATACAGAAGCAGAAGAAAGGAAAGGAGATTGGAGCTGGTGATTTTGGAAAAGAATGAAAGGATAATGCTTTTAGATTGATTGAGTTTTTTTGAGAAGGTAATTGTGTAATTTTCTGAGAAAATGTTGCTTTGTATTTGAAGAAAATGTTTCATTCTTTTTTTAGGACTTTTAAGCACAAAGAGATGGTGGCCCATTAAACACATCAGCTTCATAAATAAAGGTGGGAAAAAATGAAGGTAATTCTTCCCCCAAAAAAACATTTGGAAGTAGAATAAGTATGTCTGTGAGTGAACATAATGTAGTTGGAGGTCAGAGGTCATTCAGACACTCTCTGTCTGATAGAAGGATGTGAGTCTGGATCCCCATAGGAAATAAACATGGTTATTCAGTAAGGTAAAGCAATGTTCTCTGCTCCTCCATCTCATTTCAACAGAGCTACAGTATAAAGGGAAATAAAAGGGAGAGAGTGTGATTGAGTGTCCATGAGTGTACGAGACTGTGTTTATACGTCTTCAGTCAGTTCACGCCACCTGTCTCCCAGCAGACTATTCCGTGATCTGGGAACATCATCATCATGATCAACAGAGACACAGTCCACACGCTCCTTCAGTATCAGTAATCATGGTGTGTGTCTGTGTGTATTAAAGAGACAGTGCCATCAGAAAGTTTTCATACCCCTTGACACATTTTGGTTTGTTACAGCCTGAATTCAAAACAGATTAAACATGTGTTTTTTCTCATCCATCTACACACAGTACCCCATAATGACAAAGTGAAAACATGTTTTTTGACATTTTTGAAAATGTATTGAAGATGAATGCAGAAATAGCTCATTTGCATAAGTATTCACACCCTTGTGTTAGTAAATGTTTGGCAGTGATTACAGCTGTGAATCTGTCTGGGTAAGTCTCTAAGAGAGAATACAGCTGTGAATCTTTCTGGGTAAGTCTCTAAGAGAGAATACAGCTGTGAGTCTTTCTGGGTAAGAGCTTTGCACACCTGGATTGTACAATATTTTCCCATTATTATTTTCAAAATTCTTCAAGTTCTGTCAAATTGATCATTGCTTGACATCCATTTTCAAGTCTTGCCATAGATTTTCAAGCAGATTTAGGTTGAAACTGTAACTTGGCCACTCAGGAACATTCACTGTCTTCTTGGTAAGAAACTTCAGTGTATAGTTGGCCTTGGGTTTTAGGTTATTGTCCTGTTGAAAGGTGAATTAATCTCCCCGTGTCTGGTGGAAAGCAGACTGATCCAGGTTTTCCTCTAGCATTTTGTCTGTGCCTAGTTCCATTGCATTTATTTTTATCCTGAAAAACTCCCCAGTTTTTAACAATCACAAGCATATCCATAAAATGATGCAGCCACCAGTATGCTTGAAAATATTGAGAATGGTACTCAGTAATGTGTTCTATTGGATTTGCCTCAAACTTAACACTTTTATTCAGGAAAAAAAGTGATTTGTTTTTCCACATTTTTTTCAGTTTTACTTTAGTGCCTTGTTGCAAATAGGATGCATGTTTTAGAGTACTTTTGTTCTGCACAGTTGTCCTTATTTCCAATCGGTCCATTAGGTTAGTATTGTAGAGTATCCTCAGTTTTCTCCTATCACTGCCATTAAACACTGAAACTGTTTTAAAGTCACAATTGGCCTCATGGTGAAATGCCTGAGTGGTTTCTTTCTTCTCCGGCCACTGAGTTAGGAAGGACGCCTGTCTCTTTGTAGTGACTGGGTGTATTGATGCATTATCCAAAGTGTCATTAATAACTTCATGCTCAAAGGGATATTCAATGTCTACTTTATTTATTTTTTATCCATCTATCAATAGGTGCCCTTCTTTGCGAGGCATTGGAAAACCTCCCTAGTCTTTGTGGTGGAATATGTGTTTGAAATTCACTGCTCTACTGAGGAACCTTACAGACTATCTGTGTGCGTGGGGAACAGAGATGACGTAGGCTAGTGACAAATCATCTCAAAATAGTACATTTTCAATGTAGGCTGTAACACAACAACACGTGGAAAAAGTCCATGGGTGAGAATCCCTTCTGAAGGCACTGGATTCATGATTGTACTGCACAATACACTTTCTCTCTGAGCCCTGCAGGTCAAAGTGAGACTTGGTCACAACGGAAAAGATAGAACGATTATCAAGGAGAGCATTCGAACCATGCCTCTACTCCCTAACCTCTGACCTTATAAGACACAGGCCATGCCTCAACTCCCTGACCTCTGACCCTATAAAACACAGGCCATGCCTCGACTCCCTAACCTCTGACCCTATAAAACACAGGCTATGCCTCTACTAACTGACCTCTGACCCTATAAAACACAGGTGAAGCCTCTATTCCCTAACCTCTAACCCTATAAAAGACAGGCCATGCCTCTATTCCCTGACCTCTGACCCTATAAAACACAGGACATGCCTCTATTCCCTGACCCTATAAAACATAGGACATGCCTCTATTCCATGACCTCTGACCCTATAAAACACAGGACTTGCAACTTCCAACTGTCTGCTACTTTTTAAGTCAAATCTTTATTTATACGACAGGCCTATGTGCACCCTCATTTGTGTGTGTGTGTGTGTGTGTGTGTGTGTGTGTGTGTGTGTGTGTGTGCGTCTGTGTGTCTTGTTTCCTGTAATTCCCTGTTCTGTTTCCTCATCTATAATGACCTTTGTTTTATCAAAGCTGAAGCTAACACGGATTTGAGACTTCAAACGAGGGCTTACGTTCCCAATCTATGGTGGCTAAGTGATGATTCGTCCATCCTTATATTAAACAACAGTGGTTGTTGATCTTAGTGGAGATTGAGACGTTCTCCTGGTTTGTATATGTAAATGAGCCTTGCTCTCCTTAGAGCTGGATCAGAGACTGCCTGTCTGCGTGCCTGTTGATACTTACCTGCTTACTCATTGGTGACTACTTTCATGGCTGACTGAATAAAGTGAGACATTCTAAACCCCTGTCATCCCTGCTTAGGGTGGAAATATTTTCTCTGTTAATAAATTCTCAACTATCTTCTATCTATATAAACCGTGATCCTCCAAACACACACACACACACACACACACACACACACACACACACATCCCCCTGGAACAGTCTTTGCCTCCAGTTGGCAGCCCACACTTGAAGTCCCGAGGGCTCTCACTCATTCAATAAGAGACCACTCTTTTTTTTTGTGTGTGTGTGTGTGTGTGTGTGTGTCCATAGGGCCTTGGTACTACTGACAGTGTTCCTAGCCAGAGTAATAGATTTAGATGTTTATATGGCATGTGTTTCTTCCCAGTGGTCTCTTGCCACACCCCCATACAGCCTAGACCCTGACCACACCCCCATACAGCCTAGACCCTGACCACACCCCCATACAGCCTGGACCCTGACCCACACCCCCATACAGCCTAGACCCTGACCACACCCCCATACAGCCTAAACCCTGACCACACCCCCATACAGCCTGGACCCTGACCACAGCCCTATACAGCCTAAACCCTGACCACACCCCCATACAGCCTAAACCCTGACCACACCCCCATACAGCCTAAACCTTAACCACACCCCCATACAGCTTGGACCCTGACCACACACTGATCAGACTCAATCTCTAAATGACACTTCTATTATTTATATATTATTTACTTCAGTTTATTTTAGTAAATACTTTCTTACTTATATTTATTTTTCTTAAAACTGCATCGTTGGTTAAGGGCTTGGAAGAAAGCATTTCACTGTAAGGTCTACAGCTGTTGTATCTGGGTCATGTGACAAATAACATTTGATTTGATTTAACTGATTGCTCATGATTTATCTGCTGACAGATGTTTTGCCTGGGTGCAGAAGGCACACACACACGCCACATTCTTGTACGTTTATGTACGTGTGTGAATTGCCTTGTATCTCTGGGGTAAGATTGCATCATCTAGACAATGGACTATGAGGGAGTACAGCGAGAATACCAATTCAGTTGTTTCCAAAGGGTCGATATTTGAAGTACAAACTTGCTTTTTCAACAAAGAACCCTCTTTTCAAATCAGGGGCTTGTTCCAGGAAAATGTCAAATGTATGGATTTGTGTGTGTGTGTGTCTCTGTGTGTGTGTGTCTGTGTGTGTGCGCGGGTGCGTAGGTGTTTGTAACTTCTTTTTGTAGGGCATATAGACCGGTTCCACATCAATATTTCAGTACTTCACTACAACCCCCCAAGTGGATTTCAGAAGCTCTCATAAGATTGAACAAATTGACTTCAACATCTACCAGCTATAATGCTCTGTGTATGTACTGCACCATGCAAAAGGTCTTAAGAGATAAAGGCTGCATTCATGTTCACATCATGTACAGTCAGTCTGACAGAACACATGCAGTGGGCTCTATACTTATTGACACCCTTGACAGAACATATATAGTGGGGTCTATAATTATTGCCACCCTTGACAGAAAATATACAGTGGGCTCAATAATTATTGACACCCTTGATGAAGATGAGCATTATAGGGTATTGTGTGTAGATTGATGAGGGGAAAACTCATCATTAAAATAAGGCTGTAACATAATTAACAACATTTGGAAAAAGTCATGGGGTCTGAAAACGTTTTGAATTCACTGTATACAGGGGATATTCTCTGAACCTTGACTTCTATTGGCTTGTTTGGAACAATGTCTAACAACGTCGTTGTTACACACAGCGAGAGAGAGAGAGAGAGAGAGAGCGAGAGCGAGAGAGAGAGACCACTCAGCATAACATATATGCCTGTATTAACAGACTCCCTGCCAAAGAGGCAAAACGACTTGACAGGGAGTGTCCTGCGCACACACACACAGGGGAGTGTCCTGGGAGGGGGGAGGGGAGGGGAGGGAATGGGAGGGGAGGGGGGGAGGGGAGGGGGTGCTGAGGGAATTGAATGGGAGCATAGAGGAGGATAGGTGAGTCATGTTTCATGTTTGTACATGATGGTGTCATTTAGAGGACACAATGTCCTTCTCCTGACTCCATCTTCTTCCTCCCACCTCATGTATAATTACACTTCTTTATTTCACTGCAGACCCTGTTCATTTAAAACCAGCAGATTTTAAATGTGTGTATGAGTGTATGTGTGTGTGTGTGAGTCACTGTGTGTTGACAATCAGATCGGTAATAAGAGACAGGGATTAAGATACAGACAGAATGATTTGTGACAAGGGGGCCATCATTTATCACCTCTATGCAAATGCAAACACACACACAATGTTGTTGCACTGCATGCTGGGTAGTGAAATGTGTGTATATACACTATTAACTTCCCAGCATGCAGAGCATACAACCACAGGATGGAGGTTTTAAAGGTCTAGCCTCAGAGACAAAATCACACCATCAAAACCCTTATCTTGTGACTCATCCTTTTCTAACATACTACATGTATGATGCTCATTTAATAATGGTGTTTATCATCCTGTAGGAGTTGCATGTTGAATTGGGAAACTTCACATTGACATCATGGTTGATGTCAAAGGATAATTGTACAAAGTTTAAATGTCATCTTAGGATCTTTATGTCTCTGTGTGTAAATTTAGTATGGGTTGTATGGGTTTAGTATGGGTCTGCTTACCAGACTCACCTGATCTGTTTACCACACTCAACTGATATTTTTACCAGACTCACCTGATGTGTTTACCAGACTCACCTGATGTGTTACCAGACTCACCTGAATTGTTTAACCTCTCTTGGGTAGGGGGCAGTATTTTCACGTCCGGATGAAAAGCGTGCACAAAGTAAACTGACTGTTACTCAGGCCCAGAAGATAGGATATGCATATAATTAAAATAATGTATGTAAGTATAACAGAACTGATATGGCAGGCAAAACCCTGACGACAAACCATTCAAAAAAATAATAATTCAGCCTCCCACTATTTTCAATGGCTGTCACTTTTGTTATAAGGCGAAGTCCTCCCAGATTGCAGTTCCTAAGGCTTCCACCAGATGTCAACAGTCTTTAGAAAGAGTTTCAGGCTAGTTTTTGGAGAAAAAAATTGCCAGAAATTGTAGTTTTTCTAGGTAGCTGCCATTTTGGTAGAAGTGTTTCCAAGCGAGTGAATAAGAGTGCGTTCTTTGGTATTTTTCTCCGGTAAAGAAAATAACGATTCTCCGTCTTAAATTGTATAGATTATTTACATATTAGGGTACCTAAGGTTTGATTATAAACATTGTTTGACTTGTTTGGAAAAGTGTATTAGTAACGTTTGGGATTCATTTTGTATGCATTTTGATGGAGGGAAACCAGGTGGATTATTGAATGAAACACGCCAGCTAAACTGAATTTTTATGGATACAAGAAGGACATTATCGAGCAAAAGGACCTTTTGTGATGTAACTGGGACCTTTTGGAGTGCCAACAGAAGAAGATCATCAAAGGTAAGGCATTTTTTTATATCGCTATTTCTGACTTTCATGTCGCACCTGCCTGGTTGAAATATGTTTTTCATAGTTTTGTATGCGGGCGCTGTCCTCAGATAATCGCATGGTGTACTTTCGCCGTAAAGCCATTTTGAAATCTGACACAGCGGCTGGATTAACAAGAAGTTAAGCTTTATTTTGATGTACACTTGTGATTTTATGAAAGTTAAATATTTATAATTCTGTCGTTTGAATTTCGCGCTCTGCAATTTTACCGGATGTTTGCCAGGTAGGACTCTACCGTCCCACCTGCCCATAAGAAGTTAAGAAATTCGTATTCTCCAGTAATAAATTCACAGACGCTATGGTATTGGTTCTAATACAAAGTTTTAAGTGCCCGTGACCAATTAATTAATATCTGGGGAAATGTGTAGTGCTATTTTAGAAAATAGTTAATAGAAGGTGTGTATTAGAGACGGGATTAAAGACATCTAAAATACCCTGAACACCAACAGGAGTGTTTAGGAATAATAAATATTGATAGGATGACAAACGGACCCGTTTCTCCCTGTAATATAGAGACAGCGGAATTTAATAAAGTGATGGAGGCGCTAAAAGAAACGCATGAGCATTTGGCTGAAATATGGGAAAAATTTAGCAAATTAGATAAAATTGGACAACATTTTCCTGCTGACGGTGAATTCAAATTCACCGTCAAATCAAATAAAGGATTCAGGGAGGCAATTATGACATGGCACAAAGACAAAACCAGAATCAAAGCTCAATATACCAGCGTTTTGATGTCAGCATACTATCAACAGAAAATGCATAACGATAATCCCATAAAGTGTAACACCAGTACTTTACTACAGAAGGCCTGGGAATGATGGGAGTGTAACACCAGTACTTTACTACAGAAGGCCTGGGAATGATGGGAGTGTAACACCAGTACTTTACTACAGAAGGCCTGGGAATGATGGGAGTGTAACACCAGTACTTTACTACAGAAGGCCTGGGAATGATGGGAGTGTAACACCAGTACTTTACTACAGAAGGCCTGGGAATGATGGGAGTGTAACACCAGTACTTTACTACAGAAGGCCTGGGAATGATGGGAGTGTACTGAAAAAAATTGCGCTTCTGCTTTGATGACGGGGTTGAACCCTGTGATCAAAATGGTAATTGCGGGGGTAGTATATTTAATTTGAGAGGATGTTTTGAGAGTGGTATATGACTCCGCTCACCTCGCAGATGTGCGAGGGGTTAATAGGGCCATAGAGAAAACCACTAACTATGGTTTCAATGGCCAGGATATAACTAAGAAACGTAACGAATAAAACATCAAAAGGTAAGGATGTTAGCTCCCTGTTTTTGATATGGGACTATCGGGCATTGGAAGAATGAGTGTAAGGAGATACTGGAACCTAGTGCGGTAGCAGGAAATGCAGCTATACAAGAGTTTGCAACTTTTTCAAAAGAGCAACAACTACTCATTTTGAGGTTAGCAAGAATAGATCTTTCACGTAGCGATGTATAATTCTGTTTGATCGATAAGTGGTTCACAGAGATTACGGTTTCTATGTGATGGAAGACGTGTAAGATCACATTTTACCTAACTTTTATTAGAGTACCGATGGGATTTACAAATAGTCCCACGTGGTATCATTTTACATTGAAACAATCGCTAAAAGGGTGTCAATTATAGGTTCTGTGTTGGTACAATACGTGGAGGATTTGTTATTAGCGTCAAAAGACGAAGAAAGTCATATGCGAGACCGCACCACATTGGTAGACATTTTGGCGGAACACGGTCATAAAGCATGTATGACAAAGCACAACATGTTACTAGTGCAAGATGGACAAGATGGGAGTTAACGTTAAATGGGGAATATCTACAATTTCATAAGATAAGATTGGTGCATTTGATTCCCTCCAAAAACCTGATTTGACATTGTTGGAATCAGGAAAAGTATTGTATCCAGATGGCTCTACGTGAACACAGAAGGGAATAGAGTAAAGGAGTGCGCTGTGTGTGGTATGCATTTGGAGTGATTCATCATTTGGGTACATTGTGGTCACCACGGGGCATGTTAGCAGCGACAGGAACACCAATAATAATGGTCTGGAGGTAGATGTATTATTAGAATAATGTCAGTTAACCAGTAAATTAGCAGTGGTGAAATGTGAAGCTCATACAAGTCGTACAGATAAAAATCGCCACAGGTAAACGTAAAGCAGACGAAATGGCTGAGGCGGCTGCCTTGGTGAGAGAAAGTGTTATGGAAACCACATGTATATATTGTGGATTCCTTACGATGAGACATTGGCTAAATTTGCCACAGGAAAAAGTATTTTAGGTTGAGGATTCTAGGCTAAATGCCAGGGGAATGGATTCTAAAGGTAACACATTTAAATTATATGACCGAACACTCATTGCAAATGCAGAAGGCCTTAGGGTTTGTCTAAATCATTAGACCGTTTATGTGGTTTTCTTTTTAAATACATTTACATTTGATGTTGTCTTATTCTGGAAGGGGATTCTAGAACGGACAAAAGGGTGGAGGGGTCATGAGGAATTAGCGAGGAATAAGCATTGGAGTACCAAACCTAAAATGAACTTTACATTTTGTTGATATGGTATGATGGTTATGTGGAATCATGGGGGAAAGGAGACCAGTGAATCGTTAGACTCGGTGGAGAGATACTATGCCGTGTTGTGGGAACTACTGGAAGGAGTCTTTTTAATTCAGTTAAAATGGGTATGCAGGAGGATGAAATGTTTTGAAGGGGTATTTACATGGTTTCCGGAGGACAGGGAGAGAAAGGGAGAGGAAACATTTTAATGGTGACAAAAGCCCTGAATATTATAAATTCCTAATGAAGAATGATCAACTTCATTAGGAATGAAATAGAAGGGGGGTTTGAGCATAAAATGAATAAGAAACACCCGTCTCTATCCAAATTGAACCATTACTTTAGGAGGTTATTATTATTTCTGTAGGGAGTTATAAAGAGTTGTAATGCTAAATGGTTTATTTTTGATTTAACATGTTATCTTTAATCACGTGTTTGAAAGGGGTAAATGACCAGTTCCCTGAGGTCCTGGTTTTTCTTTTACTTATACAGTGGTACTGTGTTCAGGCTGCATGTAGAAAGGAACATGTATGTTAATAAGGGATGACAGTAACTGATATATGTATTGCTATCTTCATGATCTGGTAACTCTCCCTAGATGTCACCAGTAGAATAAGGGAGTTTGGACTAATTTAGAACATGTTTTTAGTGGTAACATTATGTTATGCTATTTGACATTTGTCTTAGAGATGTTATTAAGAAAAGGTTAATGTCGTAATTCGTCATATAGTCAATGTTTGTCTAGTTTCCTGAAACAGAAATGTAATGAACTCAACTGTTGTTATGATCTGTGTTTCTTTTTAGGTTTTCATGGAAGGTGACATCCGATCGTGTTTCAATGCATGGTAGAAATCATTTGACCATAGACGGTGTGTGTCAACCCCCAAACCCTCCCTAACCGTCTGAAGAAAGAGTGACGGAGGCGTGCTATGAGAGACAGCGACTTTTACAACTCTTATCTGAGTCCGAGCCATAAACCAGGGCTGGAGTGCTGAGAGCGCATGTGGAGTGAGACCAGGGCCGGGGTGCTGACAGCTCGTGTGGAGTGAGTGTGGAGAGAGAGAACAAGCTCAGATGAGAGACTCCTGTATGTGGGGGAAACGGAAGTATCTACTTGGATATTAAAATCTGGACATTATCAAGGGCCACGAAATGTGACAGGAAAAAGTGACATGTGCCGTTGGGAGAATGAACTGTAAACGATATCTGAAGAAGACACACTAGAATGAAGTGATGGGTGAAGGATGGGGGGCAGGTGGTACACACCCTGCTAACTATTTAAACTGAAAATGCATTAAGATATTTCTTTACCAGGCCACCCATGACAGGAAAACAGGGTCAAAGGGGGGCTGTAATGAGAAGAGTTATGACCGGCAATAAAAGGTTGTTTATAAATGTATGTTCTAACAGGGATGATGTGTGCGGAGTTGATAAACTGGAATTTGAGCCTTAGTCTCACGTTCTGACCTTAGTTCCTTTATTTTGTCTTTGAGTTAGTTTGGTCAGGGCGTGAGTTGGGGTGGGTAGTCTAAGTTCTTTTTTCTATGTTGTATTTCTGTGTTTGACCTGGTATGGTTCTCAATCAGAGGCAGCTGTCGATCGTTGTCTCTGATTGAGAATCATACTTAGGTAGCCTGTTTTCCTCATTTTAGTTGTGGGTGATTATTTTCTGTTTAGTGTTTTTCATCACCTTACAGGACTGTTCGTTTGTCGTTTTGGTCAGTGTTCACTTGTTTTTATTAAAATAATGGACACTTACCACGCTGCACATTGGTCCTCCTCTTCTTCCACCAACGACAGCCTTTACAGTAAATGAGGAAAATGCATTAGGAGTATAGCGTGTTATGGGTTAGATGTAATGATAGAGCAGTATCATTCCCAGAGACTGAATTTTGTTGCAATAGATGCTCATAGAAGGAGAGCAGCTAACTGTACACAACATGGGGATTTAATTGAACGTTCATTGTGAAAGTAGCAGAGATATTGTTGTCATTTCAGACACTATTGTCAACTTTCAGTAATAAGTTTGTCACAGAAGGCATAACACTTAAAATAGCTACAGATCCCTGTATACAGGAGGCCACATCGCCAGATGGACTAGCTACAGATCCCTGTATACAGGAGGCCACATCGCCAGATGGACTAGCTACAGATCCCTGTATACAGGAGGCCACATCGCCAGAAGGACTAGCTACAGATCCCTGTATACAGAAGGCCACATCGCCAGAAGGACTAGCTACAGATCCCTGTATACAGGAGGCCACATCGCCAGAAGGACTAGCTACAGGTCCGTGTATACAGGAGGCCACATCGCCAGAAGGACTAGCTACAGATCCCTGTATAGAGGAGGCCACGTCGCCAGAAGGACTAGCTACAGATCCCTGTATACAGGAGGCCACGTCGCCAGAAGGACTAGCTACAGATCCCTGTATACAGGAGGCCACGTCGCCAGAAGGACTAGCTACAGATCCCTGTATACAGGAGGCCACACCGCCAGAAGTACTAGCTACAGATCCCTGCATACAGGAGGCCACATCGCCAGAAGGACTAGCTACAGGTCCCTGTATACAGGAGGCCACATCGCCAGAAGGGAAGTTGGCTGTGATAATAACATCACATCTCCTGCAGAGCGTGATTAGGAAACATGTGATTCAGAGATTTGTATGGTTGGATCCTCTTCCAACGCCATTTCCAATGTCTGGTAAACATATCAGGTGACTCTGGTAAATATATAAAGTGACTCTGGTAAACAGACCAGGTGAGTCTGGTAAACACATCAGGTGAGTCTGGTAAACACATCAGGTGAGTCTGGTAAACACATCAGGTGAGTCTGGTAAACACATCAGGTGAGTCTGGTAAACACATCAGGTGAGTCTGGTAAACACATCAGGTGAGTCTGGTAAACACATCAGGTGAGTCTGGTAAACACATCAAGTGAGTCTGGTAAACACATCAGGTGAGTCTGGTAAACACATCAGGTGAGTCTGGTAAACACATCAGGTGAGTCTGGTAAACACATCAGGTGAGTCTGGTAAACACATCAGGTGAGTCTGGTAAACACATCAGGTGAGTCTGGTAAACACATCAGGTGAGTCTGGTAAACACATCAGGTGAGTCTGGTAAACACATCAGGTGAGTCTGGTAAACACATCAGGTGAGTCTGGTAAACACATCAGGTGAGTCTGGGAAACACATCAGGTGAGTCTGGGAAACACATCAGGTGAGTCTGGTAAACACATCAGGTGAGTCTGGTAGACAGATCAGGTGAGTCTGGTAGACAGATCAGGTGAGTCTGGTAGACAGATCAGGTGAGTCTGGTAAACAGATCAGGTGAGTCTGGTAAACAGATCAGGTGAGTCTGGTAAACAGATCAGGTGAGTCTGGTAAACAGATCAGGGGAGTCTGGTAAACAGATCAGGTGAGTCTGGTAAACAGATCAGGTGAGTCTGGTAAACAGATCAGGTGAGTCTGGTAAACAGATCAGGGAGTCTGGTAAACAGATCAGGGAGTCTGGTAAACAGATCAGGGAGTCTGGTAAACAGATCAGGTGAGTCTGGTAGACAGATCAGGTGAGTCTGGTAGACAGATCAGGTGAGTCTGGTAGACAGATCAGGTGAGTCTGGTAGACAGATCAGGTGAGTCTGGTAGACAGATCAGGTGAGTCTGGTAGACAGATCAGGTGAGTCTGGTAGACAGATCAGGTGAGTCTGGTAGACAGATCAGGTGAGTCTGGTAGACAGATCAGGTGAGTCTGGTAAACATATCAGGTGAGTCGTAACACATCAGGTGAGTCTGGAAACATATCAGGTGAGTCGTAACACATCAGGTCAGTCATAACACATCAGGTAAACATATCAGGTGAGTCGTAACACATCAGGTCAGTCATAACACATCAGGTGAGTCTGGTAAATATATGTAAGGTGAGTCTAGTAAACAGATTAGATGAGTCTAGTAAATATATAAGGTGAGTCTAGTAAACATATCAGGTGAGTCTAGTAAACAGATTAGATGAGTCTAGTAAATATATAAGGTGAGTCTAGTAAATATATAAGGTGAGTCTAGTAAACATATACTGTAAGGTGATTCTAGTAAACAGATTAGATGAGTCTAGTAAATATATAAGGTGAGTCTGGTAGACAGATCAGGTGAGTCTAATAGACAGATCAGGTGAGTCTAGTAAACAGATTAGATGAGTCTAGTAAATATATGTAACGGTTTTCTTTAGGTGAAGTAGAGGCGGACCAAAACGCAGAGTGGTGGTTATTCATGTTTTTTTATAAAGACACTAGACATGAATAAACTAACAAAAACAATAAACGCAGAAAACCAAAAACAGCCCTATCTGGTGCAAAACACAGAGACAGGAACAATCACCCACAAACACACAGTGAAACCCAGGCTACATAAATATGTTTCCCAATCAGAGACAATGACTAACACCTGCCTCTGATTGAGAACCATATCAGGCCAAACATAGAACTAGACAAACTAGACGTGTAACATAGAAGGCCCACTCAGATCACACCCTGACCAACCAAAACATAGAAACATACAAAGCAAACTATGGTCAGGGTGTGACAATATATAAGGTGAGTCTAGTAAACAGATTAGATGAGTCTGGTAAACAGATTAGTTGAGTCTAGTAAACATATCAGGTGAGTCTGGTAAACAGATTAGTTGAGTCTAGTAAATATATAAGGTGAGTCTGGTAAACAGATTAGTTGAGTCTAGTAAATATATAAGGTGAGTCTGGTAAACAGATTAGTTGAGTCTAGTAAATATATAAGGTGAGTCTGGTAAACAGATTAGTTGAGTCTAGTAAATATATAAGGTGAGTCTGGTAAACAGATTAGTTGAGTCTAGTAAATATATAAGGTGAGTCTGGTAAACAGATTAGTTGAGTCTAGTAAATATATAAGGTGAGTCTGGTAAACAGATTAGTTGAGTCTAGTAAATAGGTGATAAACAGATTAGGTGAGTCTGGTAAACAGATTAGTTGAGTCTAGTAAATATATAAGGTGAGTCTGGTAAACAGATTAGTTGAGTCTAGTAAATATATCAGGTGAGTCTGGTAAACAGATTTGGTGAGTCTGGTAAACAGATTAGTTGAGTCTAGTAAATATATAAGGTGAGTCTGGTAAACAGATTAGGTGAGTCTAGTAAATATATAAGGTGAGTCTGGTAAACAGATTTGGTGAGTCTAGTAAATATATAAGGTGAGTCTGGTAAACAGATTAGTTGAGTCTAGTAAATATATAAGGTGAGTCTGGTAAACAGATTAGTTGAGTCTAGTAAATATATAAGGTGAGTCTGGTAAACAGATTAGTTGAGTCTAGTAAATATATCAGGTGAGTCTGGTAAACAGATTTGGTGAGTCTAGTAAATATATCAGGTGAGTCTAGTAAATATATAAGGTGAGTCTGGTAAACAGATTAGTTGAGTCTAGTAAATATATAAGGTGAGTCTGGTAAACAGATTAGGTGAGTCTAGTAAATATATCAGGTGAGTCTGGTAAACAGATTTGGTGAGTCTAGTAAATATATAAGGTGAGTCTGGTAAACAGATTAGTTGAGTCTAGTAAATATATAAGGTGAGTCTGGTAAACAGATTAGTTGAGTCTAGTAAATATATCAGGTGAGTCTGGTAAACAGATTTGGTGAGTCTAGTAAATATATCAGGTGAGTCTGGTAAACAGATTAGTTGAGATTCTGAGTCTAGTAAATATATCAGGTGAGTCTGGTAAACAGATTAGGTGAGTCTAGTAAATATATCAGGTGAGTCTGGTAAACAGATTAGGTGAGTCTAGTAAATATATCAGGTGAGTCTGGTAAACAGATTAGGTGAGTCTAGTAAATATATCAGGTGAGTCTGGTAAACAGATTAGGTGAGTCTAGTAAATATATCAGGTGAGTCTGGTAAACAGATTAGGTGAGTCTAGTAAATATATCAGGTGAGTCTGGTAAACAGATTAGGTGAGTCTAGTAAATATATCAGGTGAGTCTGGTAAACAGATTAGGTGAGTCTAGTACATATATCAGGTGAGTCTGGTAAACAGATTTGGTGAGTCTAGTAAATATATCAGGTGAGTCTAGTAAATATATAAGGTGAGTCTGGTAAACAGATTAGTTGAGTCTAGTAAATATATTAGGTGAGTCTAGTAAATATATCAGGTGAGTCTGGTAAACAGATTAGGTGAGTCTAGTAAATATATCAGGTGAGTCTGGTAAACAGATTAGGTGAGTCTAGTAAATATATCAGGTGAGTCTGGTAAACAGATTAGGTGAGTCTAGTAAATATATCAGGTGAGTCTGGTAAACAGATTAGGTGAGTCTGGTAAACAGATTAGGTGAGTCTAGTAAATATATCAGGTGAGTCTGGTAAACAGATTAGGTGAGTCTAGTAAATATATAAGGTGAGTCTGGTAAACAGATTTGGTGAGTCTAGTAAATATATCAGGTGAGTCTAGTAAATATATAAGGTGAGTCTGGTAAACAGATTAGTTGAGTCTAGTACATATATCAGGTGAGTCTGGTAAACAGATTAGTTGAGTCTAGTAAATATATAGTAAATATATAACCTGTGTCCCCACCTCCTCGGGAAGATAATGCCCAGTTTGGTGTCCTGTCGCTGGTCAGGGTCAGAGATTTCCCCCTGCTTACCAGTCCAGTGGATGATTCAGACAGCAGGACCTTGGGGACTCCGCTCTGACGGTTGACTAGGAGAGACAGATGGAGTTTGCCCCATACACACATAGTCTGACATCCAAGCCAGGCAATTCAGAACGTTCTCTTCAATACATTTCAATGACGAACATTTTGAATTGGAAATTGGTTTACTTTCTAGAAATGACTGGAATTTAAATAGAATTATCCCCAACCCTGCTAAATAAACCCTCAAGCATACTGCTATGTATCCGTATCCATTAGACTAAACATCTACAGTATGTACTGAGACACACACCATCAGAAACACTCCATCAGAACAGGTGTTCTATTTGTGTTTTGGTCTCAAGGAAGGTGATGTCACTGAGCAGGGCCCTCCACTACACAGGCAAACTGTTTGATTTGTTGCATTCAATGAGTTTCCAGGCAGATATATCTCACCACTATGGTTGTTCATGTAACCAGGCAGGTATACAGTATCTCACCACTATGGTTGTCCATGTAACCAGGCAGGTATACAGTATCTCACCACTATGGTTGTTCATGTAACCAGGCAGGTATACAGTATCTCACCACTATGGTTGTCCATGTAACCAGGCAGGTATACTGTATCTCACCACTATGGTTGTTCATGTAACCAGGCAGGTATACAGTATCTCACCACTATGGTTGTCCATGTAACCAGGCAGGTATACAGTATCTCACCACTATGGTTGTCCATGTAACCAGGCAGGTATACTATATCTCACCACTATCGTTTTCTTTGTAAACAGGGCGTAACCAGGCAGGTAAAATCACCACTATGGTTGTCCTCCCTTGCACTCCATTCCCAGTCTCACCACTATGGTTGTCCTAACCCAGGTATGTATCTCCATTCCCAGTCAGGTATCAGTATCTCACCCTTGCTCTCCATTCCCAGTCACTCCTCCCTTGCACTCCATTCCCAGTCACTCCTCCCTTGCACTCCATTCCCAGTCAATCCTCCCTTGCTCTCCATTCCCAGTCACTCCTCCCTTGCACTCCTCCCTTGCACTCCATTCCCAGTCACTCCTCCCTTGCACTCCATTCCCAGTCAATCCTCCCTTGCACTCCATTCCCAGTCAATTCCCCTCCCTTGCACTCCATTCCCAGTCTCTCCTCCCTTGCTCTCCATTCCCAGTCTCTCCTCCCTTGCACTCCATTCCCAGTCACTCCTCCCTTGCACTCCATTCCCAGTCTCTCCTCCCTTGCACTCCATTCCCAGTCTCTCCTCCCTTGCTCTCCTCTCCCCAGTTACTCCTCCCTTGCTCTCCATTCCCAGTTACTCCTCCCTTGCTCTCCTCTCCCCAGCTCTTTCATTGGCTGAATGTCATCTCCATGCCATAAGACATGTACTATGTGCGAGCAAGGAGCCCCCCCCCCACACACACACACACACACACACACACACACAAGCCCCTATAGGCAGAAGGCTTATATAACTCAATGTACCACAGCTTTCCTCTGTTGTACCCCCCCACACACAAGCCTTCTCTGTTCTCACTGAGGAAGCCTCTCTGTTAGTCTCTCTCAGACAGCTGTGAGGCTGTTCCTGTGAGGAGTCAACCAGTCATACGTGTTTGGCTCCAAGGGTTGGTACATGTTTAGAGACTAGCCACTGCTTTGGCATGGACTGCGTTAAGCTTGAAGAAATAGGTAGTACTACACAAGATATATAGACACAGCATTTACACAATCCACATACAGTTGATGTCAGCAGGTGACATACACCTTAGCCATACATTTCAACTCAGTTTTTCACAATTCCTGACATTTAATCCTAGTAAACAATCCCTGTTTTAGGTCAGTTAGGATCAACACTTTTTTTTAAGAATATGAAATGTCAGAATAATAGTAGAGATAATTATTTTTTTCAGCTTTTATTTCTTTCATCACATTCCCAGTTGGTCAGAATTTTACATACACTCAATTAGTATTTGGTAGCATTGCCTTTAAATTGTTAAACTTCGGTCAAATGTTTTGGGTAGCCTTCCACAAGCTTCCCACAAATAAGTTTGCTTAATTTTGGCCCATTCCTCCTGACAGAGCAGGTGTAACTGAGTCAGCATTGTAGGCCTCCTTGCTCGCACATGCTTTTTCAGTTCTGCCCACAAATTTTCTATAGGATTGAGGTCAGGACTTTGTGATGGCCACTCCAATACCTTGACTTTGTTGTCCTTAAGCCTTAAACTTTGGAAGTTTGGGGTCATTGTCCATTTAGAATATCTATTTGCGACCAAGCTTTTTATTTTTATTTTTTTATTTTTAAATTTTACCTTTATTTAACCAGGCAAGTCAGTTAAAAAAGTTTGAAATATCCAATAAATGTCGTTCCACTTCATGATTGTGTCCCACTTGTTGTTGATTCTTCACAAAAAAATACAGTTTTATATCTTTATGTTTGAAGCCTGAAATGTGGCAAAAGGTCGCAAAGTTCAAGGGGGCCGAATACTTTCGCAAGGCACTGTAGATACTTTGTACCTGTTTCCTCCAGCATCTTCACAAGGTCCTTTGCTGTTGTTCTGGGATTGATTTTCACTTTTCGCACCAAAGTACGTTAATCTCCAGGAGACAGGAAGTGTCCCCTTCCTAAGCGGTATGACGGCTGCATGGTCCCATTGTGTTTATACTTACGTACTATTGTTTATACAGATGAACGTGGTACCTTCAGGCATTTGGAAATTGTTCCCAAGGATGAACCAGACTTGTGGAGGTTTACAATTTACAAGGTAGGCCTTGAAATACATCCACAGGTACACCTCCAATTGACTCAAATTATGTCAATTAGCCTATTAGAAGCTTCTAAAGCCATGACATAATTTTCTGGAATTTTCCAAGCTGGCACAGTCAAGTGTAAACTTCTGACCCACTTGAAATGTGATCCAGTGAACTATAAGTGAAATAATCTGTCTGTAAACAGTTGTTGTAAACATGTCTTGTGTCATGACAAAGTAGATGTCCTATCCGACTTGCCAAAACTATAGTTTGTTATCAACAAATTTGTGGAGTGGTTGGAAAAATGAGTTTTAATGACTCCAACCTAAGTGTATGTAAACTTCCGACTTCAACTGTACATTATGTACACAATGAACAACAAGCTTAAAACAACACTAGAAACACTATAAGCTACGCTATGAACTGTGCATGTATAGATGTATTAATAAAGCAATTTTCAGGATGCGATTGGGAAAGTATCCAGTATGTAAGGGTCAGTCCAATCAAAAGGAAGGTGCAGGATGTGTAGAGACTTCAAAGATCAATGAGCAGTTCTATGAAAGTGCAGGGGGCATAGTCCATGTATGATGAGATCATCGTGGACCAGGTGTCTGGTTGATGAGGTCCACAACGTGGGCGATTGAGCTGTTCAGGTGGTGGGAGGTTATGGTCGTCATTGACCTGAACCAGGGAGACTTTGAAAGAGGGGGTGTCCAGGGTTGAAGGGGTCAGCAATGACACTTCCTTGCCTTGGAGTTGTGTAGGATCTTGATAGAGGGCAGGTGGCAGCCGATGACCCTCTCAGCAGACCAGACATTCTGTCACCATTGACCCTTTGACCAGGAAGACACGTTCCCCAACCAGACAGTGATTGAGGAGGTGAGGATGGATTCAATGATGGCCATGTAGAACCGGATCAGTATTGGTTGTGAGAGTTTCCTCAGCTGACACAGGAAGTACAAACTCTATAGTCTGTTATAATGTTGTCCTCCCACTAGAGGTTGTGATGTAGTCCTCCCACTAGAGGCTGTGATGTTGTCCTCCCAACAGAACATGTGATGTTGTCCTCCCACTAGAGGCTGTGATGTTGTCCTCCCACTAGAGGCTGTGATGTTGTCCTCCCAATAGAACATGTGATGTTGTCCTCCCACTAGAGGTTGTGATGTTGTCCTCCCAATAGAACATGTGATGTAATCCTCCCACTAGAGGCTGTGATTTTGTCCTCCCAATAGAACATGTGATGTTGTCCTCCCACTAGAGGACGTGATGTTGTCCTCCCACTAGAGGCTGTGATGTTGTCCTCCCTCTAGAGGCTGTGATGTTGTCCTAACACTAGAGGCTGTGATGTTGTCCTCCCACTAGAGGCTGTGATGTCGTCCTCCCACTAGAGGCTGTGATGTCGTCCTCCCACTAGAGGCTGTGATGTTGACCTCCCACTAGAGGCTGTGATGTTGTCCTCCCACTCGAGACTGTGATTTTGAGGCATGTGATGTTGTCCTCCCACTAGAGGCTGTGATGTTGTCCTCCCACTAGAGGCTGTGATGTTGTCCTCCCACTAGAGGCTGTGAGGCTCCCACTAGAGGCTGTGATGTTGTCCTCCCACTAGAGGCTGTGATGTTGTCCTCCCACTCGAGGCTGTGATTTTGTCCTCCCTGTGATGTTGTCCTCCCACTAGAGGCTGTGATGTTGTCCTCCCACTAGAGGCTGTGATGTTGTCCTCCCACTAGAGGCTGTGATGTTGTCCTCCCACTAGAGGATGTGATGTTGTCCTCCCACTAGAGGCTGTGATGTTGTCCTCCCACTCGAGACTGTGATTTTGTCCTCCCAATAGAACATGTGATGTTGTCCTCCCACTAGAGGCTGTGATGTTGTCCTCCCACTAGAGGCTGTGATGTCGTCCTCCCACTAGAGGCTGTGATGTTGTCCTCCCACTAGAGGCTGTGATGTTGTCCTCCCACTCGAGGCTGTGATTTTGTCCTCCCAATAGAACATGTGATGTTGTCCTCCCACTAGAGGCTGTGATGTTGTCCTCCCACTAGAGGCTGTGATGTCATCCTCCCACTAGAGGCTGTGATGTTGTCCTCCCACTAGAGGATGTGATGTTGTCCTCCCACTAGAGGCTGTGATGTCGTCCTCCCACTAGAGGCTGTGATGTTGTCCTCCCACTAGAGGCTGTGATGTCGTCCTCCCACTAGAGGCTGTGATGTTGTCCTCCCACTAGAGGTTGTGGGAGATGATGGTCCCCAGGAATTTAAAATACTCAGTCCTGCTTAGAGCTGAGCCATTGATTTCGAGGAGGAGAGGTGGTGAGGGACGCTTTCTGAAGTCAATTACCACCTCCACGGTTTTGAGATTGCAACCGGCCACCATCCGGTAAACCTCCCTCTGGTGCATGGACTCGACTTGGGTGGTATCATCTGAAACCTTGAGTAGCTTGAAAGATGCGTGGTTGGCGGGGGGGCTGTGTCTCCCTCCTGTGCTGAGGGACAGAGAGTCCCAGAGGTGTTTCCCCAGCTGCACGACAACCATAATGGTTCTCAAAAATGAACTTTTAATTCTCTCTCTCTCTCTCTCTCTCTCTCTCTCTCTCTGCCTTGCTGTCTCTCTCTTTCTCCCTCTATCTCTCCCTCTCTGTCTCTCTCTCTTTCTCTGTTTTTCTTAATTCACTAGTGTTCCCATTCCAGTGTTTCATCACAGTCGTTGTGTCGGAAAGGGAGGAGGTGTCGATTTCCAAGCGACTCGACTGAGCTCTCGACTCCCCCATAATTACGGCTATTGATGAGAAGCAGAAAGCACTTAAGCATAATTACCGTCCTCTACGAAGCAACAGCTGTCGGTACCAACGTGCCAGAATTCCACAACAGCATCCTCAGAGAGAGAGAGAGACATAGAAATCCAGAGAGAGAGAGAGACATAGAGAACCAGA
>NC_056441.1:82925099-82942599 GCF_018296145.1 Oncorhynchus tshawytscha
TAGCGCTCACTGATACCCCAAGTTGCCAGTTCTGAAGGCATTTCCTGACGTCCAATTTTGAGATCATTGTTAAACGACCTGGCTGCACACATCCACAGACATGACCCTGCCAATGCACACATCCACAGACATGACCCTGCCAATGCACACATCCACAGACATGACCCTGCCAATGCACACATCCACAGACATGACCTGCCAATGCACACATCCACAGGCATGACCCTGCCAATGAACACATCCACAGACATGACCCTGCCAATGACCACATCCACAGACATGACCCTGCCAATGAACACATCCACAGACATGACCCTGCCAATGAACACATCCACAGACATGACCCTGCCAATGAACACATCCACAGACATGACCCTGTCAATGAACACATCCACAGACATGACCCTGCCAATGAACACATCCACAGACATGACGCTGCCAATGAACACATCCACAGACATGACCCTGCCAATGCACACATCCACAGACATGTCCCTGCCAATGACCACATCCACAGACATGACCCTGCCAATGAACACATCCACAGACATGACCCTGCCAATGAACACATCCACAGACATGACCCTGCCAATGAACACATCCACAGACATGTCCCTGCCAATGACCACAACCACAGACATGACCCTGCCAATGAACACATCCACAGACATGACCCTGCCAATGAACACATCCACAGACATGACCCTGCCAATGAACACATCCACAGACATTACCCTGCCAATGACCACATCCACAGACATGACCCTGCCAATGAACACATCCACAGACATGACCCTGCCAATGAACACATCCACAGACATGACCCTGCCAATGAACACATCCACAGACATGACCCTGCCAATGAACACATCCACAGACATGACCCTGCCAATGAACACATCCACAGACATGACCCTGCCAATGCACACATCCACAGACATGTCCCTGCCAATGACCACATCCACAGACATGACCCTGCCAATGAACACATCCACAGACATGACCCTGCCAATGAACACATCCACAGACATGACCCTGCCAATGAACACATCCACAGACATGTCCCTGCCAATGACCACAACCACAGACATGACCCTGCCAATGAACACATCCACAGACATGACCCTGCCAATGAACACATCCACAGACATGACCCTGCCAATGAACACATCCACAGACATGACCCTGCCAATGAACACATCCACAGACATGACCCTGCCAATGAACACGTGTAGGTACACACACACACAGCGAGGCAGCAGGGATTTCTTTAAAACGTTCGTCAAGCCAAATATTCCGAGGGGCTTATTTCTCTTTGACTGCTGATGTAACAGAGGCAAGGTCACTGTCGGATTTGAAAAACAGGCAAAAAGCACTCAGCAATTACTGTCAGATTGCACGTGAATGAAGGACTAAGCTCAGGCTGTCCTAGGTTGATTTAAAAGCAGCAGTGATGCACAGTGTGTGTGTGTGCATGCGTGTGCGTATGTGTGCGTGTGTTTGCCTGCATGTGTGTGGTCACCTGCATATATATGCATTCGTGCATGTGAGTGTGTGTGTCTGTGTGTGTCAGTGTGCATGTGTCTGTATGTGTGTGTGTGACAGAGAGAGAGAGAAAGAGAGAGAGAAAGAGAGAGAGCAAGAGAGAAAGAGAGCAAGAGAGAAACAGACTTTCCAATATTCAGAGGTCCAGGGACTTGATGAAGAGGGATGGATGAGACCAGCAGTAGCTCAGCACTCAGTCGATCCTCTCTTATCCCCTCCTTGATGAAGAGGGATGGACGAGACCAGCAGTAGCTCAGCACTCAGTCCATCCTCTCTTATCTCCTCCTCGATGAAGAGGGAAAGAGGAGACCAGCAGTAGCTCAGCACTCAGTCCATCTTCTCTTATCTCCTCCTCGATAAAGAGGGAAGGAGGAGACCAGCACTAGCTCAGCACTCAGTCCATCCTCTCTTATCTCCTCCTCGATGAAGAGGGAAAGAGGAGACCAGCAGTAGCTCAGCACTCAGTCCATCTTCTCTTATCTCCTCCTTGATAAAGAGGGAAGGAGGAGACCAGCACTAGCTCAGCACTCAGTCCATCCTCTCTTATCCCTTCCTCGATAAAGAGGGAAGGAGGAGACCTGCACTAGCTCAGCACTCAGTCCATCCTCTTATCCCCTCCTCGATAAAGAGGGAAGGAGGAGATCAGCACTAGCTCAGCACTCAGTCCATCCTCTCTTATCTCCTCCTCGTAAAGAGGGAAGGAGGCGACCAGCACTAGCTCAGCACTCAGTCCATCCTCTCTTATCTCCTCCTCGATAAAGAGGGAAGGAGGCGACCAGCACTAGCTCAGCACTCAGTCCATCCTCTCTTATCTCCTCCTCGATAAAGAGGGAAGGAGGAGACCAGCAGTAGCTCAGCACTCAGTCCATCCTCTCTTATCTCCTCCTCGATAAAGAGGGAAGGAGGAGACCAGCAGTAGCTCAGCACTCAGTCCATCTCTCTTATCTCCTCCTCGATAAAGAGGGAAGGAGGAGACCAGCAGTAGCTCAGCACTCAGTCCATCCTCTCTTATCCCCTCCTCGATAAAGAGGGAAGGAGGAGACCAGCAGTAGCTCAGCACTCAGTCCATCCTCTCTTATCTCCTCCTCAATGTACACACACACACACACATACAGAAACACAGACACACATTCACACACAGACCCAATGGCGAAGATGGCTGCCATTTTACAACCTCCTAACCAATCGTGCTATTGTTTGTTTTTCATGTTATTTGTAACTTATTTTGTACATGATGTTTCTGCTACCGTGTGTTATGACCGAAAAAAGGTTTTAGATATCAGGAAAGCGATTATTCACCACGTACTGGAGGAATAGTTTTTCTTCAAAGAGTCAGAAAGGAAGGATTTAATTCAGACGCCCGACAAGGCCTTATCCCCGTCATTCTCAGGAGAAAGAGACGGACAAACTATGATCACGTATATATTTCACCGAGTCATGGCTGAACGACAACATGAATAACAAAGAGCGAACTGGTTTTAAGCTTTTTCAGGAAGATAGGACAGCGGACTCTGGTACGACAAGGGTTGGCAGTCTATGTATATTTGTAAAAAAGAGCTGGTGCATGAAATGTAATTTTTTAGGGATAGGGGGCAGTATTCGGGAAGTTTGGATGACTGAGGTAACCAAAGTAAACTGCCTGTTACTCAGGCCCAGAAGCTAGGATATGCATATGCATGGTAGTATTGGATGGAAAACACACAGTTTCTAAAACTGTTAAAAGAAGGTCTGTGAGTATAACAGAACTGATTTGGCAGGCGAAACCCCGAGGACAATACATCCAGGAAAATGATTTTATGAGGTCGTTCGACTTTCCTGTGCCTTTCTATGGGAAGGCCGAATTATTATGACCCAGATTGCAGTTCCAATGCCTTCCACTAGATGTCAACAGTCTTTAGAAATGGTTATTTTTTTAATTTAAGATAGTCATATACTTTCTAAGTGTCACTGGTGGACTCTAGTCCTTTGGTGAGCGTGAATGAGAGCGCGCTCCTCGTTGTTTTCTACGGTACTGTCTTAAATTTGATCAATTATTTACATATTAGGGTACCCGAGGTTGGATTAGAAATGTTGTTTGAAATGTTTGGACCAAGTTTACAGGTAACTTTTACATTCCTTTGTAGGCATGTTGGGCGAGTTGGAACAGGTGTATTTCTGAATCAAATGCGCCAAATAAACAGACATTTTTGGGATATAAAGAAGGACTTTATCGAACAAAACAACCATTCATTGTGTAACTGGGACATTTGGGATTGCAAAAAGATCTTCAAAGGTAAGTGATTTATTTTATCGCTATTTATGACTTTCATGATGCATCTGCTTGGTTGGAAAATTATGACATTGAGGAGTACACCACATCAGTAACAGGCTTCATCAATAAGTGCATCGTCCCCACAGTGACCATACGTACATAACACAACCAGACGCCATGGATTACAGGCAACATCCACACTGAGCTAAAGGGTAGAGTTGCCACTTTCAAGGAACCCGGAAGCTTATAAGAAATCCCGCTATGAACCTCAGATAAACCATCAAGCATGAAAAACATCAATACAGGACTAAGATTGAATGGTACTACTCCGGTTCCAACGCTCATTGGATGTGACACGGCTTGCAAATTATTACTGACTACAAAGGGAAGCACAGCTGCGAGCTGCCCAGTGACACAAGCATACCTTATGAGATAAATTACTTCTATGCTCGCTTCGAGGCAACTAACACTGAAACATGCATGAGAGCATCAGCTGTTGCAGACAAATGCGTGATCTCACTCTCCGCAGCCGATGTGAGTAAGACCTTTAAACAGGTCAACATCAACAAGGCCGCAGGGCCAGACAGATTACCAGGACTTGTACTCCGAGCATGCGCTGACCAACTGGCAGGTGTCGTCACTGACATTTTCAACCTGTTCCTGACTGAGTCTGTAAAAACAACATGTTTCAAGTAGAACACCATAGTCCCTGTGCCAAAGAACACTAAGGAAACCTAACTAAATGACTACCGTCCCATAGCACTCACCTCTGTAGCCATGAAGTGCTTTGAAAGGCTGGTCATGGCTCACATCAACAACATTATCCCAGAAACCCTAGACCCACTCTAATTTGCATACCGCCCCAACAGATTCACAGATGATGCAATCTCTATTGCACTCAACACTGCCCTTTCCCACCTGGATAAAAAGAACACCTACACTGTCATTCAAAAGTTTGGGGTAACTCAGAAATGTCCTTGTTTTGGAAAGAAAGCACATTTTTTGTCCATTAAAATAACATTAAATTGATCGGAAATACAGTGTAGACATAGTTAATGTTGTAAATGACTATTGTAGCTAGAAACGGCTGATTTTAATGGCATATCTACATAGGCGTACAGAGGCCCTGTCAAGGTTTTCCTCCTCTTCGTCTGAAGAGGAGAGGCGAGAAGGATCGGAGGACCAATATGCGGCGTGGAAAGTGTTCTTTTAATAAGAAATACTCAACATGAACACAACTGATATAAAAACAATTAACGTGAAACAAACGAAAACCAAAAGAGTACCGTGTGGTGAAAAACACAGACACGGAAACAAACACCCACAAACAAACAGTGAAACCCAGGCTACCTAAGTATGATTCTCAATCAGAGACAACTAATGACACCTGCCTCTGATTGAGGACCATACTAGGCCGAAACATAGAAATCCCAAAATCATAGAAAAACAAACATAGACTGGCCACCCCAACTCACGCCCTGACCATACTAAATAATGACAAAACAAAAGAAATAAAGTTCAGAACGTGACAGGCCCATTATCAGCAAACATCACTCCTGTGTTCCAATGGCACGTTGTGTTACCTAATCCAAGTTTATAATTTTAAAAGGCTAATTGATCATCTTGCAATTATGTTAGCAGAGTTGCAAACTGTTGTTCTGATTAAATAATAAATAAAACTGGTCTTCTTTAGACTATTTGAGTACCTGGAGAAACATCATTTGTGGGTTTGATGACAGGTCAAAAGACCTACAGTATCTTCTGAAACTTGTCAGTCTATTATTGTTCTGAGAAATGAAGACTATTTCATGGGAGGAATTGCCAAGAAAGGAAGATCTCATACAATGCTGTGTACTACTCCCTTCACAGAACAATGCAAACTGGACCTAACCAGAATAGAAAGAGGAGTGAGAGGCCCCGGTGCACAACTGAGCAAGAGGACAAGTACATTAGAGTGTCTAGTTATAGAAACAGATGCCTCACAAGTCATCAAATGGCAGCTTCCTTAAGTAGTACATGCAAAACACCAGTCTCAACGTCAGCAGTGAAAAGGTGTCTCTGGGATGCTGGCCTACTGAGGGTAGTGCGTACAGCCCAGTACATCACTGGGGCAAAGCTTCCTGCCATCCAGGAAGGCCCTAAATATTGTCAAAGACTCCAGCCGCCCTAGTCATATACTGTTCTCTCTGCTACCGCACAGCAAGCGGTACCAAGTCTAGGTACAAAAGGCTTCTTTACAGGTTCTACCCCCAACCATAAGACTCCTGAACAGCTAATCAAAGGGCTACCCAGACCCCTCTTTTACACTGCTGCTACTCTCTGGTTATTATCTATGCATAGTCACTTTAACGCTACCTACCAGAAATATTATCTCATTTACCTCAACTAACCGGTGCCCTCTCACATTGACTCTGTAATCGTACACCCTGTGTATAGTCTTGCTAATGTTATTTTACTGCAGCTATTTCATTATTTGAGACTTACATTTTAATGTTCTATGTTTTACTTAACACTTATTTTTCTTAAAAACTTCTTAAAGCATTGTTGGTTAACTAATACTATTAGCGTTTAGCGTAGTGCATTTGCATTTCCAGAGCTCTAGTTGGGACGTCTGCGTCTCAAGTAGGATCAAGAGGTTAACGGCTTGTAAGTTAGCATTTCACTGTAAGTTTATTCAGCACATGTGGCAAATACAATGTGAATTGATTTGAACTAAAAAGTAATAAGTACTACTTAACTTAAACTTAATGTTTGGGGTGTCTGTACTCTACTTTCCTATTCATCATTTTGACTACTTTTACATTTACTTTACTACATTCCTCAATAAAAAAAACATACTTTTTACTCAATACATTTTCCCTGGCACCCAAAAGTTCTCTTCACATTTTGAATGCTTAGCAGGAAAGCAAATTATCAAATTCAGACACTAATTAGGAGAACATCCCAGGTCATCCCTACTGCCTCTAATCTGGTGGACTCACTAAACAGAAATTCTTCATTTGTAAATTATGTCTGAGAGTTGGAGTATGCCCCTGGCTATCCGTAAATTTAAAAAAACAAGAAAATTGTGCCGTCTGCTTTGTATAATATAAGGAATTTTAAATGATTCATACTTTCTATTCATACTTTTATTCAAGTATTATTTTACTGGGTGACTTTCACTTTTACTTGAGTCATTTTGTTTGATAATTGGGTTTGTCTTCCACCACTGGACACACACGCACACACACACACACGCACACACACGTCTGACATTAAGAAAATCACTTAAAAAGATGACGTATTCTCCACATTCTGTAGAACGTTTCCTGAAGCGTGTTTAAAGGTTATCAGTGCTCGGGGTAACTGATTCGTAAAAAACACTCCCCGACTCAGTGTGGTTTTACCGAGGTTTCTGAGATGTAAGCCCAGAATGGTTGTTTCTGTACCTCGCTCCGGATACAAGCATTTTTATCCTAGATTTACTGCATCCTCTCAGCTGGAACAGTGAAGAGGGAAATGTGACAGGGAGATGGAAGTGAAGGGAATCTTGAGGCATTCTGTCTGGGTGCTCGGCGGGAAAATATGGAATAAAATATTTAGATAGGGGAATCTGTAATATTAGCTTCTTAAATGTTATTATGACACAGTTATAAAGTTATTTCATTTGATCAGAACACTTTATAAAATGGCTTTTGCACATGACTTTAGTACTGTACCATACCGCACATCTCAATAAAAGCTTGTCAGTCTAACAGTCACATTTGGTATTTGTTGAGCCTCACTCAAGTGAGTGAGGGTCTAGCTTATGTCTCCCCTCAAATTCTCTGTGACACTAGCCCTCTCATGTTTCTCGATTCTCTCTGTTTTCAGACCTCCAGTGATGCTGCAGTTATCCACACACACACACCTCTCTCCATGTAAGCCCCTCCAGTATATTTCCATCTCCTAACATCACTTGTTTTAAAGGCTGAATTGATCTCATAGTGACTCTGGGAGGCTTAACTTCAGGGACACTTGAGCTCTGCGTTTTCAGCAAAGGTCAGATTTTGAATATGGTACTGTATCTTAGCACAGACACACACACACACACAAAATACATACTCTCATGCTTTCACACTCTTACTTTCACACACACACACACCTTGACAAGCCTCCCCCACCGTCATACCCCCCCAGGGCAATTGAACTTATCCCAGAGGCTGCTCCAAGACTCTTGGGTTATAGTCACAGCCGTGTATGTTCCCCCTCAAGCCAATACCATGACGGCACTCAAGGATCAAGACAGGAAACCACATATCCTGAGGCCACATGTAATTTACCTGGGGATTTTAACAAAGCAAATTTGAGGAAAACACTACCTAAGTTCTATCAACACATTGACTGTAGTACTCGCGCAGCAAAGACTCTCGACCACTGCAACTCCAACTTCAGGGATGCGTACAAGGCCCTTCCTTCGGCAACTTTGACCACAAATCCATTTTTCTCCTCCATTCCTATAAGCAAATCAAATCACAGTGTATTTGTCACGTGCACCGAATACAACAGTGAAATGCTTACTTACAGGCTTTAACCAACAGTGCAAAAAAGGTATTAGGTGAACAATAGGTAAGTAAGAAGAAACTCAAACAGGATGTACTCGTGCTAAGGTCTATTCAATATTGGTCTGACCAATCGGAATCCATGCTTCAAGATTGTTTTGAATAACATTGATGTATATTGACAGATTAAAAAGGGAAAACCAGCCATGTCTTGCCGATGCCGACGTCTTGCTCCCAGACAAGCTAAACACCTTCTTTGCCCACATTGAGGACAACACAGTGCCACAGAAGCGGCCCGCTACCAAGGACTCTGGGCTCTGGTTCTCCGTGGCTGACGTGAGTAAGACATTTAAACATGTCAGATGCCGGCCCAGACGGCATCCCTAGCCAGCGTCCTCAGAGCATGCGCAGACCAGCTGGCTGGAGTGTTTACGGACAAATTCAATCTCTCCCTATCCCAGTCTGCTGTCCCCACACAAGATGACCACCACAGTTCCTGTACCCAAAAAGCAAAGGTAACTCAACTAAAAGACTATTGCCCCGTAGCACTCACTTCTGTGCATTGTGAGACTAGTCAAGGGTCAAATCACCTCTACCTTACCTGACACCCTACCATCCAGAAGGCAAGGGCAGTACAGGTGCATCAAAGCTGGACCGAGAGACTGAAAAACAGATTCTATCTCAAGGCCTTCAGACTGGTAAATAGATATCACTAGCCGACTACCACCTGGTTACTCAACCCTGCACCTTATGTATTGCAAACAGTTGAAGTCGGAAGTTTACATAAACCTCAGACAAATACATTTCAAATCAGTTTTTCACAATTCCTGACATTTAATCGTGGTTAGAAATCCTTGTCTTAGGTCAGTTAGGATCACCACTTTTATTTTAAGAATGAATAATAGTAGAGAGAATAATTTATTTCAGCTTTAATTTCTTTCATCACATTTCCAGTGGGTCAGAAGTTTTCATACACTCAATTAGTATTTGATAGCATTGCCTTTAAAATGTTTAACTTGGGTGAACGGTTTTGGGTAGCCTTCCACAAGCTTCCCACAATAAGTTGGGTGAATTTGGACCCATTCCTCCTGACAGAGCTGGTGGAACTGAGTCAGGTTTGTGGGCCTCCTTGCTCACATCTACTTTTTCAGTTCTGCCCACACATCTTCTATAGGATTGAGGTCAGGGCTTTGTGATGGCCACTCCAATACCTTGACTTTGTTGTCCTTAAGCCATTTAGCCAAAATTTTGGAAGTATGCTTGGGGTCATTGTCCATTTGGAAGACCCATTTACGACCAAGCTTTAACTTCCTGACTGATGTCTTGAGATGTTGCTTCAATGTATCCACATAGTTTTATTTCCTCACGATACCATCTATTTTGTGAAGTGCACTAGTCCCTCTTGCAGAAAAGCACCCCCACAAAATGATACTGCCACCCTTGTGCTTCATGGTCGGGATGGTGTTCTTCGGCTTGCAAGCCTCCCCCTTTTTCCTCCAAACATAACGATGGTCATTATGGCCAAACAGTTCTATTTTTGTTTCATCAGACAAGAGGACATTTCTCCAAAAAGTACAATCTTTGTCCCCATGTGCAGTTGCAAACCATAGTCTGGCTTTTTTACGGTGGTTTTGGAGAAGTGGCATCTTCCTTGCTGAGTGGCCTTTCAGGTTATGTCGATATAGGACTTGTTTTACTGTGGATATACTGTAGATACTTTTGTACCTGTTTCCTCCAGGTACTATTGTTTGTAGAGATGAAAGTGGTACCTTCAGGCGTTTGGATATTGCTCCCAAGGATGAACCAGACTTGTGGAGGTCTATAATTTTGTTTCTGAGGTCTTGGCTGATATTCTTTTGATTTCCCATGATGTCAAGCAAAGAGGCACTGAGTTTGAAAGTAGATCTTGAAATACATCCACAGGTACACCTCCAATTGACTCAAATTATGTCAATTAGCCTATCAGAAGCTTCTAAAGCAATAACATAATTGTCTGGAATTTCCCAAGCTTTTTAAAGGCACTGTCAACTAAGTAAGTGTATGTTAACTTCTGACCCACTGGAATTGTGGTACAGTGAATTCTAAGTGAAATAATCTGTCTGTAAACAATTGTTGGAAAAATGACTTGTGTCATGCACAGAGTAGATGTCCTAACCGACTTCCCAAAACAATAGTTTGTTTGCAAGAAATGTGTGGAGTGATTGAGAAATGAGTTCCAATGACTCCAACCTCAGTAAACTAGTTTCAATGACTCCAACCTCAGTGTATGTAAACTAGTTTTAATGACTCCAACCTCAGTGTATGTAAACTAGTTTTAATGACTCTAACCTCAGTGTATGTAAACTAGTTTTAATGACTCCAACCTCAGTAAACTAGTTTCAATGACTCCAATCTAAGTGTATGTAAACTAGTTTTAATGACTCCAACCTCAGTGTATGTAAACTAGTTTTAATGACTCCAACCTCAGTGTATGTAAACTAGTTTTAATGACTCCAACCTCAGTAAACTAGTTTTAATGACTCCAATCTAAGTGTATGTAAACTAGTTTTAATGACTCCAACCTCAGTGTGTGTAAACTAGTTGTAATGACTCCAACCTCAGTGTATGTAAACTAGTTTTAATGACTCCAACCTCAGTAAACTAGTTTTAATGACTCCAACCTCAGTGTATGTAAACTAGTTTTAATGACTCCAACCTCAGTAAACTAGTTTTAATGACTCCAACCTCAGTAAACTAGTTTTAATGACTCCAACCTCAGTGTATGTAAACTAGTTTTAATGACTCCAACCTCAGTGTATGTAAACTAGTTTTAATGACTCCAACCTCAGTGTATGTAAACTAGTTTTAATGACTCCAACCTCAGTGTATGTAAACTAGTTTTAATGACTCAACCTCAGTGTATGTAAACTAGTTTTAATGTCTCCAACCTCAGTGTATGTAAACTAGTTTTAATGACTCCAACCTCAGTGTATGTAAACTAGTTTTAATGACTCCAACCTCAGTGTATGTAAACTAGTTTTAATGACTCCAACCTCAGTGTATGTAAACTAGTTTTAATGTCTCCAACCTCAGTGTATGTAAACTAGTTTTAATGACTCCAACCTCAGTGTATGTAAACTAGTTTTAATGACTCCAACCTCAGTGTATGTAAACTAGTTTTAATGACTCCAACCTCAGTGTATGTAAACTAGTTTTAATGTCTCCAACCTCAGTGTATGTAAACTAGTTTTAATGACTCCAACCTCAGTGTATGTAAACTAGTTTTAATGTCTCCAACCTCAGTGTATGTAAACTAGTTTTAATGACTCCAACCTCAGTGTATGTAAACTAGTTTTAATGACTCCAACCTCAGTGTATGTAAACTAGTTATAATGACTCCAACCTCAGTGTATGTAAACTAGTTTTAATGACTCAACCTCAGTGTATGTAAACTAGTTTTAATGACTCCAACCTCAGTGTATGTAAACTAGTTTTAATGACTCCAACCTCAGTGTATGTAAACTAGTTTTAATGACTCCAACCTCAGTGTATGTAAACTAGTTTTAATGACTCTAACCTCAGTGTATGTAAACTAGTTTTAATGACTCCAACCTCAGTGTATGTAAACTAGTTTTAATGACTCCAACCTCAGTGTATGTAAACTAGTTTTAATGACTCCAACCTCAGTGTATGTAAACTAGTTTTAATGACTCCAACCTCAGTGTATGTAAACTAGTTTTAATGACTCTAACCTCAGTGTATGTAAACTAGTTTTAATGACTCCAACCTCAGTGTATGTAAACTAGTTTTAATGACTCCAACCTCAGTGTATGTAAACTAGTTTTAATGTCTCCAACCTCAGTAAACTAGTTTTAATGACTCCAACCTCAGTGTATGTAAACTAGTTTTAATGACTCCAACCTCAGTGTATGTAAACTAGTTTTAATGACTCCAACCTCAGTGTATGTAAACTAGTTTTAATGACTCCAACCTCAGTGTATGTAAACTAGTTTTAATGTCTCCAACCTCAGTGTATGTAAACTAGTTTTAATGTCTCCAACCTCAGTGTATGTAAACTAGTTTTAATGTCTCCAACCTCAGTGTATGTAAACTAGTTTTAATGACTCCAACCTCAGTGTATGTAAACTAGTTTTAATGACTCCAACCTCAGTGTATGTAAACTAGTTTTAATGACTCCAACCTCAGTGTATGTAAACTAGTTTTAATGACTCTAACCTCAGTGTATGTAAACTAGTTTTAATGACTCCAACCTCAGTGTATGTAAACTAGTTTTAATGACTCCAACCTCAGTGTATGTAAACTAGTTTTAATGACTCCAACCTCAGTGTATGTAAACTAGTTTTAATGACTCCAACCTCAGTGTATGTAAACTAGTTTTAATGACTCCAACCTCAGTGTATGTAAACTAGTTTTAATGTCTCCAACCTCAGTGTATGTAAACTAGTTTTAATGACTCCAACCTCAGTGTATGTAAACTAGTTTTAATGACTCCAACCTCAGTGTATGTAAACTAGTTTTAATGACTCCAACCTCAGTGTATGTAAACTAGTTTTAATGACTCCAACCTCAGTGTATGTAAACTAGTTTTAATGACTCAACCTCAGTGTATGTAAACTAGTTTTAATGTCTCCAACCTCAGTGTATGTAAACTAGTTTTAATGACTCTAACCTCAGTGTATGTAAACTAGTTTTAATGACTCCAACCTCAGTGTATGTAAACTAGTTGTAATGACTCCGACCTCAGTGTATGTAAACTAGTTATAATGA
The DNA here is from genome assembly GCF_018296145.1 of Oncorhynchus tshawytscha. NCBI lineage: Eukaryota > Metazoa > Chordata > Actinopteri > Salmoniformes > Salmonidae > Oncorhynchus > Oncorhynchus tshawytscha. The sequence continues at coordinate 82,938,183 of NC_056441.1, forward strand.
CTCCAACCTCAGTGTATGTAAACTAGTTTTAATGACTCTAACCTCAGTGTATGTAAACTAGTTTTAATGACTCCAACCTCAGTGTATGTAAACTAGTTTTAATGACTCCAACCTCAGTGTATGTAAACTAGTTTTAATGACTCCAACCTCAGTGTATGTAAACTAGTTTTAATGACTCCAACCTCAGTGTATGTAAACTAGTTTTAATGACTCCAACCTCAGTGTATGTAAACTAGTTTTAATGACTCCAACCTCAGTGTATGTAAACTAGTTTTAATGACTCCAACCTCAGTGTATGTAAACTAGTTTTAATGTCTCCAACCTCAGTGTATGTAAACTAGTTTTAATGACTCCAACCTCAGTGTATGTAAACTAGTTTTAATGACTCCAACCTCAGTGTATGTAAACTAGTTTTAATGACTCCAACCTCAGTGTATGTAAACTAGTTTTAATGACTCCAACCTCAGTGTATGTAAACTAGTTTTAATGACTCCAACCTCAGTGTATGTAAACTAGTTTTAATGACTCCAACCTCAGTGTATGTAAACTAGTTTTAATGACTCCAACCTCAGTGTATGTAAACTAGTTTTAATGTCTCCAACCTCAGTGTATGTAAACTAGTTATAATGACTCCAACCTCAGTGTATGTAAACTAGTTATAATGACTCCAACCTCAGTGTATGTAAACTAGTTTTAATGACTCTAACCTCAGTGTATGTAAACTAGTTTTAATGACTCCAACCTCAGTGTATGTAAACTAGTTATAATGTCTCCAACCTCAGTGTATGTAAACTTCCGACTTCAACTGTAGACATGGAATCACTGGTCACTTTAATAATGTTTTCATACTGCTTTACTCATTTCACATGTATATAGTGTATTATATTCTACCATATTTGAGTCAGTACCTCTCTGACATTGCACGTCCTAATATTTATATATTTCTTAATTTTAACTCCTTTCTTTTACTTTTTTGATTTGTGTGTTTTGATGTGAATTGTTAGATATTACTGCACTGACGGAGCTAGGAACACAAGCATTTCTCTACACCCGCAGATAGATCTGCTGTACCAAAAACATTTCATTTGATTTGACAAGCCCCCGATGCATCTCCTACCCAGAGTAAGTGACCTCCCCCCACTCAGGACTGATGGACCACAGAGAGAGGAGATAAAGACACATCATTAACAAACACTCACACACACACATACACATACACATACACACACACATACACATACACACACTCTCTCTCACACACATACACACACTCTCTCAAACACACACACACACACAAACACACATTCACACACAAATGCATAAACACACACACCTGTAAAAACACACTGGAGCAGCATGTCGTTTCTCTTCCATATCAGATATCACACTAACTCATGCTCCATCACACACACACACACACACGCACACACGCACACACGCATACACGCATACACACACACACACACACACGCACAAATGCATAAACACACAAACTTGTAAACACACACACCTGTAAACACACACAGAAGCAGCATGTAGTTTCTATTCCATATCAGATATCACACTAACTCATGCTCCATCACACACACGTACTAGAACAGGATGAGAATGGAAGCATCAGTGAAAGAGCGTGTTGATACATGTTGAGGGCTGTTTTTGAGAGATGAAAATGGTGTCCAAGGTCAATGACTTCTGCTGCATTATGTCACGTCAAGTTACACACACAGGTACACACACACAGGTATGCACACACAGGTACACACACACAGGTATGCACACACAGGTACACACACAGGTACACACACACAGGTATGCACACACAGGTACACACACAGGTATGCACACACAGGTACACACACACAGGTACACACACACAGGTACACACACACAGGTATTTACACACACAGGCATGCACACACAGGTATGCACACACAGGTACACACACAAAGGTACGCACACACAGGTACACACACACACAGGTATACACACACAGGGACACACACACAGGTATGCACACACAGGTACACACACACAGGTATACACAACAGGCATGCACACACAGGTATGCACACACAGGTACACACACAAAGGTACACACACACACACACACACACAGGTATACACGCACAGGTACACACACACAGGTATGCACACACAGGTACACACACACAGGTATACACACAGGTATGCACACACACACACACACAGGTATGCACACACAGGTACACACACGGGTATACACACACAGGTATGCACACACAGGTACCCACACACCGGTATGCACACACAGGTACACACACACACACACAGGTATGCACACACAGGTACACACACACAAATGTATGCACACACAGGTACACACACACACAGGTATACACACACAGGTACACACACACAGGTATGCACACACAGGTACGCACACACAGGTATACACACACGGTTACACACACACAGGTATGCACACACACACACACACACAGGTATACACACACAGGTACAAACACACACAGGTATGCACACACATGTACACACACAGGATGCACACACATGCACACACAGTTATACACACACAGGTATGCACACACAGGTATGCACACACAGGTACCCACACACCAGTATGAACACACAGGTACACACGCATGGGTATGCACACACAGGTAAACACACACAGGTATGCACACACAGGTACACACACACAGGTAGGTATGCACACACAGAAGCAGCACACAGTTTGCACACTATTCCATGCACAGCACACACATGTATGCACACACAGGTCCATGCACACATGTCCACACAGGTATGCACACACAGGTATGAGAACAGGTACACACACACACAGGTAACACACAGGTATGCACACACATGTATGCACACACAGGTATGCAAAATGGTATGTCCACACAGGTATGACACACACAGGTATGCACACACAGGTACACACACACACACAGGTATGCCCACACAGGTATGCACACACAGGTACACACACACAGGTACACACACACAGGTACACACACAGGTACACACACAGGTACACACACACAGGTATGCACACACAGGTACACACACAGGTATGCACACACAGGTACACACACACAGGTACACACACACAGGTACACACACACAGGTATACACACACAGGTATACACACACAGGCATGCACACACAGGTATGCACACACAGGTACACACACAAAGGTACGCACACACAGGTACACACACACACAGGTATACACACACAGGTACACACACACAGGTATGCACACACAGGTACACACACACAGGTATACACACACAGGCATGCACACACAGGTATGCACACACAGGTACACACACAAAGGTACACACACACAGGTACACACACACACAGGTATACACGCACAGGTACACACACACAGGTATGCACACACAGGTACACACACACAGGTATACACACAGGTATGCACACACAGTTACACACACAGGTATGCACACACAGGTACACACACGGGCATACACACACAGGTATGCACACACAGGTACCCACACACCGGTATGCACACACAGGTACACACACACACACACACACACACAGGTATGCACACACAGGTACACACACTTAAATGTATGCACACACAGGTACACACACACACAGGTATACACACACAGGTACACACACACAGGTATGCACACACAGGTACGCACACACAGGTATACACACACGGTTACACACACACAGGTATGCACACACAGGTACACACACAGGTATACACACACAGGTACAAACACACACAGGTATGCACACACATGTACACACACAGGTATGCACACACAGGTATGCACACACAGTTATACACACACAGGTATGCACACACAGGTATGCACACACAGGTACCCACACACCGGTATGAACACACAGGTACACACACATGGGTATGCACACACAGGTACACACACACACACACAGGTATGCACACACAGGTACACACACACAGGTACACACGCACAGGTATGCACACACAGGTATGCACACACAGGTATGCACACACATGTACACACACAGGTATGCACACACAGGTATGCACACACATGTATGCACACACAGGTATGCACACCCAGGTATGTCCACACAGGTATGCACACACAGGTATGCACACACAGGTACACACACACACAGGTATGCACACACAGGTATGCACACACATGTATGCACACACAGGTATGCACACCCAGGTATGTCCACACAGGTATGCACACACAGGTATGCACACCCAGGTACACACACACACAGGTATGCCCACACAGGTATGCACACACAGGTACACACACACAGGTACACACACACAAGTACACACACACAGGTGTGCACACACAGGTATGCCCACACAGGTATGCACACACAGGTATGCACACACAAGCACATTGATGTCACATAG
>NC_056441.1:82947599-82970099 GCF_018296145.1 Oncorhynchus tshawytscha
ATGACCTTTCCCAAACTGTTGCCACGAAGGGCATTATCATGCTGAAACAGGAAATGACCTTTCCCAAACTGTTGCCACGAAGGGCATTAGCATGCTGAAACAGGAAATGACCTTTCCCAAACTGTTGCCACGAAGGGCATTATCATGCTGAAACAGGAAATGACCTTTCCCAAACTGTTGCCACGAAGGGCATTATCATGCTGAAACAGGAAATGACCTTTCCCAAACTGTTGCCACGAAGGGCATTAGCATGCTGAAACAGGAAATGACCTTTCCCAAACTGTTGCCACGAAGGGCATTAGCATGCTGAAACAGGAAATGACCTTTCCCAAACTGTTGCCACAAAGGGCATTATCATGCTGAAACAGGAAATGACCTTTCCCAAACTGTTGCCACGAAGGGCATTATCATGCTGAAACAGGAAATGACCTTTCCCAAACTGTTGCCACGAAGGGCATTATCATGCTGAAACAGGAAATGACCTTTCCCAAACTGTTACCACGAATGGCATTATCATCTGGAATGTAATTGTATGCTGTAGCGTTAAGATTTCCCATCACTGGAATGAAGGGGCCCGAACCATGAAAAACATACCATTATTCCTCCTCCACTGAACTTTACAGTTTGCACTGTGTATTAGGGCAGGTAGCGTTCTCCTGGCATCCACCAAACGCAGATTCATCCATCGGACTGCCAGATGTTGAAGTGTGATTCATCACTCCAGATAATGTGTTTCCACTGCTCCAGAGTCCAATGGCTGCGATCTTTACACCACTCCATCTGACACTTGGCATTGCACGTGGTGATCATTAAGCTTGTGTGCGGCTGCTTGGCCATGGAAACCCATTTCATGAAGCTCCTGATGAACAGTTATTGTGCTGATGTTGCTTCCAGAGGCAGTTTGGAACTGACTGAGTGTTGCAATCGATGACAGGCCATTTTTATACGCTACGTGCTTCAGCACACTGCGGTCCTGTTCTGTGAGCTTGTGTGGACTACCACTTTGCGGCTGAGCCGTTGCTGCTCCTAGACATTTCCACTTCACAATAACAGCACTTACGGTTGACCAGGGCAGCTCTAGCAGGGCAGACATTTCACGAATTTGACTTGTTTGAAAGGTGGCATCCTCTGACGATGAAACGTTGAAAATCACTGAGCTCTTCAGTACGGACCATTGTACTACCAATGGATGGCTGTGTGCTCGATTTTATACACCTGTCAGCAACATGTGTGGCTGAAATTGTAGAATTTACTAATTAGAAGTGTTGGTTATGTACTTTTCGCCATGTAGTGTATGTTGGATGAAAAATACCTTGACAAGCCTGATAGGGGAAAAAAAGTTAAAATGTAAAATTGATGCTCCTTTACAAAACATACTGAGGATCTTGTTCTGGTGACATGAAAGTCCACGCTTGGCTGCCACTTTTGTTCCATAATAACCTCATCATGCAGACAATACTTACACTGTATCTGTGCAGCTTTATACTGTATATAGAGCAGAGAGGTGCATTCACTAAATGCTACAATTGTTTTGTGACAAAACCATCAATTGAGTTGAAAATGCAACGGAAACCCATTTAACTTGTATTTTTTATTCTGTACACGGGAATTTAACCACGGAAGTAATTTTCATGTTCAACACGTCATCACGCACTGCCTTTTATCCGTAACAAATCAATTTGTTGGAAATCTCTTGTTCGTGGATTATTTACTATGAAAATGAAAATCTGTGGCCAATTGGATGGAAAACTAGCTAGTGTTGTATTTGCCTTACTGCCTGGCTTACTGCCTGGCTTACCGCCTGCATGCCTGCCTTACTGCCTGTATGCCTGCATTCCTGTGAGTGTGTTCCTTTGTGTTAACCTTCCTGCGAGTGTGTTCCTTTGTGTTAACCTTCCTGTGTGCGTGTTCCTTTGTGTTAACCTTCCTGTGTGCGTGTTCCTTTGTGTTAACCTTCCTGTGTGTGTGTTCCTTTGTGTTAACCTTCCTGTGTGCGTGTTCCTTTGTGTTAACCTTCCTGTGTGTGTGTTCCTTTGTGTTAACCTTCCTGTGTGTGTGTTCCTTTGTGTTAACCTTCCTGTGTGTGTTCCTTTGTGTTAACCTTCCTGTGAGTGTGTTCCTTTGTGTTAAGCTTCCTGTGAGTGTGTTCCTTTGTGTTAAGCTTCCTGTGAGTGTGTTCCTTTGTGTTAACCTTCCTGTGTGTGTGTTCCTTTGTGTTAAGCTTCCTGTGAGTGTGTTCCTTTGTGTTAAGCTTCCTGTGAGTGTGTTCCTTTGTGTTAACCTTCCTGTGTGTGTGTTCCTTTGTGTTAACCTTCCTGTGTGCGTGTTCCTTTGTGTTAAGCTTCCTGCGAGTGTGTTTCTATGTGTGAACTTGCCTGGAAAGACTAAACAAACGTGATCAGCTTGTCAGCAAGAAAAAGTTTGTCGGCATTTCTACGGGAAATACGCATATTTATCAGATGTATACACGTTTCTATTGGAAGTGCACATATTTATCAGATGTATACACGTTTCTATTGGAAGTGCACATATTTATCAGATATATACACATTTCTATAGGAAATACACATATGTATCAGATTTATACACATTTCTATAGGAAATACACATATGTATCATATTTATACACTGTTCTATAGGAAATACACATATTTAACACATTTATACATGTTTCTATAGGAAATACACATATTTGTCATATTAAACACGTTTCTATCATCTGCAACAATGTCATGAAATAACATTTTATATTACGTCTACGTTTCAAATGCAACCTCTTAAGTTTTGAATTAACGTTAGATTTGAGGCATTACTCCTCTACCACACAGACAGACCGACACACACATATACACACACATATGCACAAAAACACACACATACATACAGACACACATTCACACATACAGACACACACACACACACACACTCATACACACACACTCATATACACACACACACAAACAGACACACACACACACACACCGGTGGTACTCGGTGACATTTAAGAAGAGAGAGGATATTATTTTTGTTTCATGAGCATGACCTTATTTCTATTATATCATATTGGATGACTGTCATTCATATTCCATTCACCCAGTTCAATGTAACAGTGACAGGTTTAGGCTACTACATAATTCTCTAATTTCCCCTGTACCCATCATGAGGTTGATACAACATAGCATTTGAATGAGAGTTTGCAAAGTAGATGCACAGGTCGAGAGAAACCTTTGAGTAATCAAGGTGACAGACAGTGACACATTCAACACTGCCTTGCACACTCTTGCCTGCATCTAGCTGATGGGTGTAATCATTAGTCCCGACAGTTGCAAACAAGAGTTTCCATTGGACACATTCAGGTATCTTTATCCCCCTTTCATTTGTTTCCGTTTAAGAAAAGTTTTTCAACAGAATCAGTAGAATGAATACACCCCTGATCACACACAAACACAGTTCACTTTCATAGCAGCCACATAAAAAAACATGATCCCATTTATCATTGTGTAATTACTTCTTGCATCTCCGCACTCTCCTCCTCTCAAATTTTCCATTTGCTTGAGGACTTCAGTGCACAACAAATCAGCTATCGGTGACCTGCCGAAAGCTTTTCAAGCCAAACCTTCATACCATAACCGCTAAACGCTACACAGAGCCTACATCATTGTCACCATAATAACGTCAGAGTCAACATAGCTACTAGTAAACCTGCTACAATCATGCAGTACAGTGTACAGTCAGAGAGAAGTGTTAGTAGTTACAGCGGCGGGCCTTGGTGGCAATAAATTAATAAAGCCAAAACCTTACATTGACTTGGAAAAGCTACAGTGTTGGATAGTCATAGCCAGCTAGCTAACATAGCATCCTTATCTGTTTGAGCCAGGTGTTTGTGTAGGCTAAGCTAGCTAGTTGCAATTTCTAGCTAAGTCAAAGTGAAATAAAAACGAAATACAACTAAATATATTTGTACCCAGCAGAGGACGGAAACTAGCTGTCCTCTGGCTACACCATGGTGCTACCCTACAGAGTGCTGTTGAGGCTACTGTAGACCTTCATTGCAAATGATCTATCTAAAAAGGATAACTTTTTTAATGTTTCACAATTTTTATTTTTATTAAATTAATGAGGAGGATTGTCCTCCCCTTCTTTCTCTGAGGAGCCTCCACACACACACACACACACACACACACACACACACACACACACACACACACACACACACACACACACACACACACACACACAGAGAGAGAGAGAACCTAATCCTGGGTGCTTGAATTGCACAGATTCATTTTCTATTGAATTGCACCAGGAGGCAAAAAAAAATGCATCTTGGGTGAAAACCTATTAGGTGTTCTGGGGATTAAATCTTATAGCTAAGCCTAGATCAAATATCTGATTGTTCAGCCTAAGCTTCAAGGTGATGCATACGCACACCGACGCACACACACACACACACACTAGGGAGAAGCAGGCAAAGTAAATGAATACTTTTCACTTTTTCTTTACCCAGATGAATTCTTTACCCAGGCATTTTAAGTGTTCATGTAGACACCCAGCATCGACCCAATCAATCCACTCTAATGCATTTTTCCTTCTCTCTCTAATTGCGCTTGTTTCACTCAAACTTTTGGCCAACACAAACCATTTTCAGTGGGGCTAGGTCATAATACATGTTACAAACCCTCTTCAGTGGGGCTAGGTCATAATACATGTTACAAACCCTCTTCAGTGGGGCTGGGTCATAATACATGTTACAAACCCTCTTCAGTGGGGCTAGGTCATAATACATGTTACAAACCCTCTTCAGTGGGGCTGGGTCATAATACATGTTTCAAACCCTCTTCAGTGGAGATATAAATTAATACATGTTTCAAACCCTTTTCAGTGGAGATATAAATTAATACATGTTACAAACCCTCTTCAGTGGGGCTAGGTCATAATACATGTTTCAAACCCTCTTCAGTGGAGCTAGGTCACAATACATGTTTCAAACCCTTTTCAGGATTTGTAAAAGAGTTACATGTGTATAAGATATTTAAGACTGAATTAGTCCCAATATTTTCCTGGCTACACTAGTGACCATATCCCCCGTGCATCCCGCAAAGGCGGAGGTGTTGCTAACATTTACGATAGCAAATTTCAATTTACAAAAAAAAAAATGACGTTTTCGTCTTTTGAGCTTCTAGTCATGAAATCTATGCAGCCTACTCAATCACTTTTTATAGCTACTGTTTACAGGCCTCCTGGGCCATATACAGCGTTCCTCACTGAGTTCCCTGAATTCCTATCAGACCTTGTAGTCATAGCAGATAATATTCTAATCTTTGGTGACTTTAATATTCACGTGGAAAAGTCCACAGACCCACTCCAAAAGGCTTTCGGAGCCATCATCGACTCAGTGGGTTTTGTCCAACATGTCTCTGGACCCACTCACTGTCACAGTCATACGCTGGACCTAGTTTTGTCCCATGGAATAACTGTTGTGGATCTTAATGTTTTTCCTCATAATCCTGGACTATCGGGCCACCATTTTATTACGTTTGCAATTGCAACAAATAATCTGCTCAGACCCCAACCAAGGAACATCAAAAGTCGTGCTATAAATTCACAGACAACACAAAGATTCCTTGATGTCCTTCCAGATTCCCTCTGTCTACCCAAGGACGCCAGAGGACAAAAATTAGTTAACCACTTAACTGAGGAACTCAATTTAACCTTTCACAATACCCTAGATGCAGTTGCACCCCTAAAAACTAAAAACATTTCTCATAAGAAACTAGCTCCCTGGTACACAGAAAATACCCGAGCACTGACACAAGCTTCCAGAAAATTGGAACGGAAATGGCGCCACACCAAACTGGAAGTCTTCCGACTAGCTTGAAAAGACAGTAATGTGCAGTACCGAAGAGCCCTTACTGCTGCTCGATCATCCTATTTTTCTAACTTAATTGAGGAGAATAAGAACAATCCGAAATTCCTTTTTGATACTGTCGCAAAGCTAACTAAAAAGCAGCATTCCCCAAGAGACGATGACTTTCACTTTAGCAGTGATAAATTCATGAACTTCTTTGAGGAAAAGATTATGATTATTAGAAGGCAAATGACGGACTCCTCTTTAAATCTGCGTATTCCTTCAAAGCTCAGTTGTCCTGAGTCTGCACAACTCTCCCAGGACCTAGGATTAAGAGAGACGCTCAAGTGTTTTAGTACTATATCTCTTGACATAATGATGAAAATAATCATGGCCTCTAAACCTTCAAGCTGCATACTGGACCCTATTCCAACTAAACTACTGAAGAGCTGCTTCCTGTGCTTGGCCCTCCTATGTTGAACATAATAAACGGCTCTCTATCCACCGGATGTGTACCAAACTCACTAAAAGTGGCAGTAATAAAGCCTCTCAGGAAAAAGCCAAACCTTGACCCAGAAAATATAAAAAACTATCGGCCTATATCGAATCTTCCATTCCTCTGAACATTTTTTGAAAATGCTGTTGCGCAGCAACTCACTGCCTTCCTGAAGACAAACAATGTATACGAAATGCTTCAGTCTGGTTTTAGACTCCATCATAGCACTGAGACGGCACTTGTGAAGGTGGTAAATGACATTTTAATGGCATCGGACCGAGGCTCTGCATCTGTCCTCGTGCTCCTAGACCTTAGTGCTGCTTTTGATAGCATCGATCACCACATTCTTTTGGAGAGATTGGAAACCCAAATTGGTCTACACGGACAAGTTCTGGCCTGGTTTAGATCTTATCTGTTGGAAAGATATCAGTTTGTCTCTGTGAATGGTTTGTCCTCTGACAAATCAACTGTAAATTTCGGTGTTCCTCAAGGTTCCATTGTAGGACCACTATTGTTTTCACTATATATTTTACCTCTTGGGGATGTTATTCGAAAACATAATGTTAACTTTCACTGCTATGCGGATGACACACAGCTGTACATTTCAATGAAACTTGGTGAAGCTCCAAAATTGCCCTTGATAGAAGCATGTGTTTCAGACATAAGGAAGTGGATGGCTGCTAACTTTCTACTTTTAAACTCAGACAAAACAGAGATGCTTGTTCTAGGTCCCAAGGAACAAAGAGATCTTCTGTTGAATCTGACAATTAATCTTAATGGTTGTACAGTCGTCTCAAATAAAACTGTAAAGGACCTCGGCGTTACTCTGGACCCTGATCTCTCTTTTGAAGAACATATCAAGACCATTTCAAGGACAGCTTTTTTCCATCTACGTAACATTGCAAAAATCAGAAACTTTCTGTCCAAAAATGATGCAGAAAAATTAATCCATGCTTTTGTCACTTCTAGGTTAGACTACTGCAATGCGCTACTTTCTGGCTACCCGGATAAAGCACTAAATAAACTTCAGTTGGTGCTAAATACGGCTGCTAGAATCCTGACTAGAACCAAAAAATGTGATCATATTACTCCAGTGCTAGCCTCTCTACACTGGCTTCCTGTCAAAACAAGGGCTGATTTCAAGGTTTTACTGCTAACCTACAAAGCATTACATGGGCTTGCTCCTACCTATCGCTCTGATTTGGTCCTGCCGTACATACCTACACGTACACTACGGTCACAAGACGCAGGCCTCCTAATTGTCCTTAGAATTTCTAAGCAAACAGCTGGAGGCAGGGCTTTCTCCTATAGAGCTCCATTTTTATGGAACGGTCTGCCTACCCATGTCAGAGACGCAAACTCGGTCTCAACCTTTAAGTCTTTACTGAAGACTCATCTCTTCAGTGGGTCATATGATGATTGAGTGTAGTCTGGCCCAGGAGTGGGAAGGTGAACGGAAAGGCACTGGAGCAATGAACCGCCCTTGCTGTCTCTGCCTGGCCGGTTCCCCTCTTTCCACTGGGATTCTCTGCCTCTAACCCTATTACAGGGGCTGAGTGACTGGCTTACTGGGGCTCTCTCATGCCGTCCCTGGAAGGGGTGCGTCACCTGAGTGGGTTGATTCACTGATGTGGTCATCCTGTCTGGGTTAGCGCCCCCCCTTGGGTTGTGCCATGGCAGAGATCTTTGTGGGCTATACTCAGCCTTGTCTCAGGATGGTAAGTTGGTGGTTGAAGATATCCCTCTAGTGGTGTGGGGGCTGTGCTTTGGCAAAGTGGGTGGGGTTATATCCTTCCTGTTTGGCCCTGTCCGGGGGTGTCCTCGGAATGGGCCACAGTGTCTCCTGACCCCTCCTGTCTCAGCCTCCAGTATTTATGCTGCAGTAATTTAAGTGTCGGTGGGCTAGCGTCAGTTTGTTATATCTGGAGTACTTCTCCTGTCCTATTCGGTGTCCTATTTGAATCTAAGTGTGCGTTCTCGAATTCTCTCCTTCTCTCTTTCTTTCTCTCTCTCGGAGGACCTGAGCCCTAGGACCATGCCCCAGGACTACCTGACATGATGACTCCTTGCTGTCCCCAGTCCACCTGGCCGTGCTGCTGCTCCAGTTTCATCCGTTCTGCCTTATTATTATACGACCATGCTGGTCATTTATGATCATTTGAACATCTTGGCCATGTTCTGTTATAATCTCCACCCGGCACAGCCAGAAGAGGACTGGCCACCCCACATAGCCTGGTTCCTCTCTAGGTTTCTTCCTAGGTTTTGGCCTTTCTAGGGAGTTTTTCCTAGCCACCGTGCTTCTACACCTGCATTGCTTGTTGTTTGGGGTTTTAGGCTGGGTTTCTGTACAGCACTTTTAGATATCAGCTGATGTACGAAGGACTATATAAATACATTTGATTTGATTTGATTTGATTTTGATTTGATTTGATTCAGTGGAGCTGGATTTTAAAACCTTTCTGGCGCAGGCTTTCCCCTAGCGACCCACCTCGACAACATCCGATGAAATTGCAGAGAGCCAAATTCAAAATACAGAAATAGTCATAAAAACATACATAAAAAATACAAGTGTAATACATCGGTTTAAAGATGAACTTCTTGTTAATCCAGCCGCTTTTTCAGATTTCAAAAAGGCTTTACAGCGAAAGCATACCATGCAATTATCTGAGGACAGATACACATACAAAAGCATCAAAGACATTTTCCAACCAAATAGATGCATAACGAAAGTCAGAAAAAGCACTAAAATAAATCACTTATCCTTTGAAGATCTTAATGTTTTTGCAATCCCAAAGGTCTCAGTTACACAATGAATGGTCGTTTTTTTTCCGATAAAGTCATCGAAAAGGTTATATCCCAAAAATGTCTGTTTATTTGGCGCGTTTGATTCCGAAATACACCGTTTCCAACTCGCCCAACATGCCAACAAAGGATATAATAAATACAAACATTTCAAACAACGTTTCTAATCCAACCTCAGGTACCTTGAAATGTAAATAATCTATCAAATTTAAGACGGAATAAGCTGTTTCCAATACCGGAGAAAACAACGAGGAGCGCACTCTCATTCATGCGCACCAAAAGACTGGACTCCATCAGAGTGACACTTAGAAAGAGTGTGACTACATCTTTATTTAAAACAAAAAACATTGAACAATTTCTAAAGACTGTTGACATCTAGTGGAAGCCATAGGAACTGCAATCTGGGTCCTAAAATTCCAGCTTCCCCATAGAAAATGATTTGAAATTCCAATGACCTCAAAGAAAAAAATCCTAGATGGATTGTCCTCTGGGTTTCGCCTGCCAAGTTCTGTTATAGTCACTGTTATAGTCACAGGCATTATATTAACAGTTTTATGAACTGTAGAGTGTTTTCCATCTGATAATACCATGTATATGCATATCCTCGCTTCTGGGCCTGAGTAACAAGCAGTTTACTTCGGGCACCTCAGTCACCCAAACCTCCGAATACTGCCCCCTATCCCTAAGAAGTGGGGCTGGATCTTAATGCATGTGTCACACCCTCTTCAGCGGGCTAGGTATTAATAGTACATGCACCTGTATGAGACAGCAGGGACATTTATTTAAGGAGGAGAGACACTCAGGTTTTGTTCAAATCACTGACACTGGGCTTTAGCTTTGGCTTCGCTGAGCCCCTCTCATTTTAAATGCACACACACACACACACACACACACACACACACACACACACACACACACACACACATGCACACACACATGCATACTTCTACCTTATAATATCTTGACAGCCTCACAAATCTCCATATTTCTGCTAACTTTGATAAACAAAAGAGAAAAGAAAAAAAATGAGTTTTGCAAATTATGGTTGGTGTTTAAAAATGCATGGCTGTCCATGAGCATGCACCTGCTGTGTCTACCTGTCCATGAGCATGCACCTGCTGTGTCTACCTGTCCATGAGCATGCACCTGCTGTGTCTACCTGTCCATGAGCATGCACCTTCTGTGTCTACCTGTCCATGAGCATGCACCTGCTGTGTCTACCTGTCCATGAGCATGCACCTGCTGTGTCTACCTGTCCATGAGCATGCACCTGCTGTGTCTACCTGTCCATGAGCATGTACCTTCTGTGTCTACCTGTCCATGAGCATGCACCTGCTGTGTCTACCTGTCCATGAGCATGCACCTGCTGTGTCTACCTGTCCATGAGCATGCACCTGCTGTGTCTACCTGTCCATGAGCATGCACCTGCTGTGTCTACCTGTCCATGAGCATGCACCTGCTGTGGACGTGCCGTCGTCTACCTGTCCATGAGCATGCTGTGTTGTATAGGACAGAACATGTGAAGATCTGCTACACTCTGGTGCTATCTAGAACCTTTTAGGGTTCTTCGACTGTCCCATAGGAGAACTGTCCCATAGGAGAACCCTTTGAAGAACCCTTTTTGGTTGCAGGTAGAATAACCATTTTGGGTCCAGGTAGAACCTTTCATAATAAGGGTTCTACATGGAACCCAAAATGGTCCTACCTGGAAGCAAAAAGGGTTCTCCAAAGTTCTCCTATGGGGACATCCAGATAACCCTTTTGTAAACCTTGTTTCTAAGAGTGAAGAGTCTCTCAGACCTAAGCGAAGGATGAATGATCCTCTACACCCCTGATTCCCTTTTTGGACAGTAAAATGGGTTAATGTGCTCTGAGCTGAACACTGAGTGTTAAATCTCAGACTGAAATCCTGTAAGGGTTCAGCTCTAGTTTCTCCCAGCACAACAGTCACAATTTTCAACTAGCTAGTAGATTGTAGACTACAGCTCTTTTCAGTGAGACGCCTCTTTTGGCTCCCAAACGGCTCTTTTCAGTGAGACGGCTCTTTTGGCTCCCAAACGGCTCTTTTCAGTGAGACGGCTCTTTTGGCTCCCAAACGGCTCTTTTCAGTGAGACGGCTCTTTTGGCTCCCAAACGGCTCTTTTCAGTGAGACGGCTCTTTTTGGCTCCCAAACGGCTCTTTTCAGTGAGACGCCTCTTTTGGCTCCCAAACGGCTCTTTAAAAAAAAAAATTCAAGTCAAACAGTTTGCGATAGTTTGACTATGATTGGTGTTAAAACAATTAAATGAAATCATATTCTACCTTAACCACAATGTATTTAAAAATGCATTGGTTTGTTATGAAAATGAATGCCATTATATATTTGCATTTATTAAAGTATAACTTTTTAATGTATATAAACAAAGTGCATATAAAGATAAACAAAGAAAGATAAATAACAATGTTCAAAACTGCAGCATCCCACTTAAGACATTAAACTGGTCCCTCTTTTCTCCCTCTCTTCTTTATTGCCATGTTATAACCTGCAGCACACAGAAATGCTGACCATATTTAGCTTTTACGAGAGATTTGCAGTCAGAAATGCAAGCTGCCTCAATTTCGAGGGGCTGATGCGGTTTCTTCTCTCAGTAATTGTTTGTCCCATTTTTGAGAATGTGCCCACTATGCAGAGTCTCCATGAATTTAGTAAGCCGTGGGTAGACAGAGGCCTTGCTCTTCCACCAGCTCAGAGGATCTGCAGATCTTTGGGGGAGGGGCTCCTCCAAATAGGATCGGATCTCCATTATGACATCTGCTGAGGGATTCCTTCGTGCTGCATCCACAGTTGCTCTCTCGTCAAACAGCATCCGAACAGCAGACGTTTGTGGCACTACTGCTGGTGCTTCTGCTCCATCTGATCCCTCTTCTTCCTGTTGCCCCGGTGCCTGAGCCAGCTGACTGCTGGGGCTGTCCCTCCCTGCTGCTGAGGTTATTCTATGAAGTGCCTCATCAATCGCTCTGGCATCACTGAAGGCTAACTTTTTAAGCCTGTGGTCAAGTGCAGCGGTTTCTGTAAGCACGTGATTATATTCCATTCTGTGTAACTTTCTGTCCATTGATGAACATAGGGTGTCCAACTCTGTCACATGTCCTGTGGTTACATTTGCTTCTCTCTGGCGGCTGACTGTGATTCACTGCAGACCCTGACACAGGAGTATCATTTTTGAGGCTGTCACATAGCTGAAAAGAGAGAACAGTAACTTATTAGTTCAGGTTCATGTTTTCTCTACTGATACTACATTCTCATCTACTGCTCATATATATATATATATATATATATATATATATATATACAGTATAATACTGGATTAAATAATGATCTAGTAATAACTGCTTACTGTACCTCTCTCCACTGATCTCCACAGTGACCTGCTCAAAGGGTTCCAGGACTCTCCACACCTCCTCCACCACCTCCCATTCCTCTTGGGTCAGAGCATCAACAGGTGCATTGACAATGGCCAGGGTAGAAATGATGGCATCGTCTGACTCAAGAAACCACTTCAATATATAAAATGTTGAATTCCAATAGTGTAGTCTTGTTTAGGCCTCAGCTCAGGCGTCCCCATTTGGCATTGTGAATACTTTTTCAGCACCCACTGTGCTCCTGTGGAAGTATTCCACAGCTGCTTTCACTTTGTCCACAGTGGCCTTCATCACCTTCAGTGCATTTCTTTAATCAGGTTGATTGTGTGGGCAAGACAGGGATGATGGGACCATTTGAACATTTTCACGCCTTTGGTGATGTTAGCTGTATTGTTGCTAACACAACAGACCACTTTTCCATCTACTTGCCATTCTCTGGCCACTCTCAACAGTTCCTCTGCCAAGTTCTCTGAGGTGTGTCTGTCGCTGAACTCAAAGCAGTCCAGAAGACAGCTAGACATCAAAAAATCTTCAATGAAGTGTCATGTAACCGACATGTAAGAAGTGGTTACCCCTGATGTCCAGCAGTCAGTGGTAAGGAGTGGTTACCCTTGATGTCCAGCAGTCAGTGGTAAGGAGTGGTTACCCTTGATGTCCAGCAGTCAGTGGGAAGGCAAACTGCAGTAGCTTTTTGGACTCTTTCCCGCACAGAAGCCTGTGTGCTCTCATACAGTTGTGGAATAAGTGATTTTGAAAGAACTTTCCCGCTTGGAATTGTGTACATTGGATTTAGACTATTGCTATAATTTCTAAAACCAGCAGGTCTACTTGACTGAGTGGATACATCTCCACCACTATCACTAGCAGGCCTACTTGACTGAGTGGATACATCTCCACCACTATCACTAGCAGGCCTACTTGACTGAGTGGATACATCTCCACCACTATCACTAGCAGGCCTACTTGACTGAGTGGATACATCTCCACCACTATCACTAGCAGGCCTACTTGACTGAGTGGATATATCTCCACGTGTGGAGGTGCTGGCTCCACCACTATCACTAGCAGGCCCGCTAGTTTCTCGAAGCTCCGCTACAGATAGCTTCACAGTTGGGTGCACAGTGCACATATGCCGGTGTAGGTTGTTGGAGGAACCAGCTTTATATGAGATTTTGTTTTGGCAAATTCTACACTGTGCTCTAACATTGTTTACATTCTTAAAATGCATCCAAATGCTACTGTGCTTCCGACTCATTTTCCAGCTGTTGTTTTCACAGCTGTCCTTCCTCCCTCTCCTCGGCTGCTAAGTGTGTGACTGTGAGAGTTGGCTCGGCCCTCTCTCACATCTTTGGAACGAACGTGTGCGCTTGAGCACTTAGGCCTATATTATTTTTATTTTTTTTCGTTCTTTGAATTAGTTAATTATATTCATTTAAATGTTTGGATTATTCATATCTACATTTTTTATATTTTTATGAATAGATTTGGCTCTTCTGATATGCTAGCCGGCTCTCAACATTCACCTACAAGAGCCGACTCGTTCGCGAAAGACCCATCACTACAGATAATATACACACAAACACACAGGTGAAGGGAATGTGACAAGATGGCAAGAAACTGCTACCCACAGAGAGAGATAATGAACAGGTGTCCAGAGAACACTGAAGAGTACCCGTGTGTGCGTGGAGGACATTTGCATACAGGACATTTGCTCAGTGGGCCTTGAACACATTCACACACAAACA
Source organism: Oncorhynchus tshawytscha (assembly GCF_018296145.1). NCBI lineage: Eukaryota > Metazoa > Chordata > Actinopteri > Salmoniformes > Salmonidae > Oncorhynchus > Oncorhynchus tshawytscha. Next base: position 82,961,894 of record NC_056441.1, read on the forward strand.
CATGCGTGCAAGTACGCACACACACACACACACACACACACACACACACACACACACACACACACACATGTGTTAATGTGTGAATATGTTCAAGGCCCACTGAGCAAATGTCATGTATGGCTCAGTAGGCATTATGACCTGAGCACATGAGAACAGGTGCCATGTCACTGCAATATCCTCACAGTCCCTGTGTAGAGGCCAAGGGGCCAGAAAACTTCCTGGTCATAATCACAATATCCTCTCAGTCCCTGTGTAGAGGCCAAGGGGCCAGAAAACTTCCTGGTCATAATCACAATATTCTCACAGTCCCTGTGTAGAGGCCAAGGGGCCAGAAAACTTCCTGGTCATAATCACAATATTCTCACAGTCCCTGTGTAGAGGCCAAGGGGCCAGAAAACTTCCTGGTCATAATCACAATATCCTCACAGTCCCTGTGTAGAGACCAAGGGGCCAGAAAACCTCCTGGTCATAATCACAATATCCTCACAGTCCCTGTGTAGAGGCCAAGGGGCCAGAACACTTCCTGGTCATAATCACAATATCCTCACAGTCCCTGTGTAGAGGCCAAGGGGCCAGAAAACTTCCTGGTCATAATCACAATATTCTCACAACACAACCAAACTCATCTAAAGCAACCAATAAAACACATCTCAGAACAACCAGTGCTGCTGAAGGAGCAGGTCAAGGACTGGGAGAGATTGATATCTTGACAGCTTCCTAATCACCTGTGTATTCATTAATCATATGCATTTCCGTAGACTCACTCAGTCATTTGAATCATAGATATTTCCACACCTATTCCATCTCATTAAACTATATGTCTGATTGGCAAGTCCAATTCCGTATTTCATCCAAACCCTTCCAAAACATTTTCAATGTGGGATTGGCAAATGGCTAGAATCCGTCGGCTGAAATCAAGGCCGGCGTCTGACATTGGCATTACACATGGAGTGAAGAAGCAGTGTGTGTGCGTGAGTGTGTGGGTGTGTAGGCATGCATGTGTATTTCCATGTGTGAATACATGCCTGCGTGTTTGTATGTACACCTACGTCTACCACTAGGTCCACCTCTAGAACCTCTGTCCACCACTAGGTCCACCACTAGGTCCACCACCAGGTCCCCCACCAGGTCCACCACTAGGTCCACCACTAGGTCCACCACCAGGTCCACCACCAGGTCTACCACTAGGTCCACCACTAGGTCCACCACTAGGTCCACCACCAGGTCTACCACTAGGTCTACCACTAGGTCCACAACTACATCCATCACTAGGTCCACCACCAGGTCTACCACTAGGTCCTAGATCCACCACTAGGTCCACCACTAGGTCTCCACTAGGTCCACCACCAGGTCTACCACTAGGTCCTAGGTCCACCGCTAGGGCCACCATTAGGGCCAACTATAGGTCCACCACTAGGTCCTCTGTCCACCACTAAGTCCCCCACTAGGTCCTCGTGTCCACCACTTGGTCCACCACTATGTCCACCACTATGTCCTACACTAGGTCCACCACTAGGTCCTTGGTCCACCACTAGGTCCACCACTAGGTCCACCACTAGATCCACCACTAGGTTCACCACTAGGTCCACCACCAGATCCACCAATAGGTCCACCACTAGGTCAACCACTATGTCCACCACTAGGTCCACCACTAGACCCACCACTAGATCCACCACTAGGTTCACCACTAGGTACACCACTAGGGCTACTACTAGGTCTACCACTAGGTCCACCACTAGGTCCACCACTAGGTCCACCACTAGATCCACCACTAGGTTCACCACTAGGTACACCACTAGATCCACCACTAGGTCCACTACTAGATCCACCACTAGGACCACCACTAGATCCACCACTAGGTTCATCACTAGGGCTACAACTAGGTCTACCACTAGGTCCACCACTAGGTCCACCACCAGGGCTACTACTAGGTCCACCACTAGGTCCACCACTAGGTCACCACTAGGTACACCACTAGGGCTACAACTAGGTCTACCACTAGGTCCACCACTAGGTCCACCACCAGGTCTACCACTAGGGCCCCTGTCCACCATCTGGCCCTTTGTCCACCACTAGGTCCTCTGTCCACCACCTGTCCCTCTGTCCACCTTTAGGTCCTAGGTCCCCCACTAGGTCCTTTGTCCACCACTAGGTCCCCTTACAACCACTAGGTCATCGGTCCACCACTAGGTCCAACACTAGGGCCCCTGTCCACCATCTGGCCCTCTGTCCACCACTAGGTCCCCTGTCCCCCACCTGGCCCTCTGTCCACCACTAGGTCCTAGGTCCCCCACTAGGTCCACCACTAGGTCCTCTGTCCACGTCTAGGCCCTCTGTCCACCTCTCGGCCCTCTGTCCACCACTAGGTCCTCTGTCCACCACTAGGTCCTCTGTCCACCACTGTCCTAGGTCCACCACTAGATTCTATGTCTACCAATAGGTCCACCACTAGGTCCACCACCAGGTCTACCACTAGGTCTACCACCAGGCTCACCACTAGGTCCATCACCAGGTCTACCACTAGGTCCTAGATCCAGGTCCACCACTAGATCCACCACTAGGTCCACCACTAGGGTCTTGGTCCAACACCAGGTCCTAGGTCCACCACTAGGTCCTCTGTCCACCACTAGGTCCACCATTATGTCCTCTGTCAACTACTATGTCCTAGGTCAGCAAGTAGGTATTTTGTCCACCACTAGGTTAACAACTAGGTCCTCTGTCCACCACTAGGTCCTAGGTCCTCCACTAGGTCCCCTGTCCACCACCTGGCCCTCTGTCCACCACTAGGTCCGAGGTCCACCACTAGGTCATTTGTCCACCACTAGGTCATTTGTCCACCACTAGGTCCACTTTCAACCACTAGGTCATAGGTCCCCCACTAGGTCCAACACTAGGGCCCCTGTCCACCATCTGGCCCTCTGTCCACCACTAGGTCCTCTGTCCACCACCTGTCCCTCTGTCCACCACTAGGTCCTAGGCTTACCACTAGGTCCACCACCAGGTCTACCACTAGGTCCTAGATCCACCACTAGGTCCACCACTAGATCCACCACTAGGTCCACCACTAGGGTCTTGGTCCAACACCAGGTCCTAGGTCCACCACTAGGTCCTCTGTCCACCACTAGGTCCTCTGTTCACCACTAGGTCCACCACTAGGTCCACCACTATGTCCTCTGTCAACTACTATGTCCTAGGTCAGCAAGTAGGTATTTTGTCCACCACTAGGTCCACCACTAGGTCCTTTGTCCACCACTAGGTCCACCACTTGGTTCAAGATCCACCACGAGGTCATGGGTCCGCCACTAGGCCTTCTGTCCACCACTAGGTCCTTGGTCCACCACTAGGTCCTCTTTCCACCACTAGGTCCTAGGTCCTCCACTAGGTCCCCTGTCCCCCACCTGGCCCTCTGTCCACCACTAGGTCCGAGGTCCACCACTAGGTCATTTGTCCACCACTAGGTTCTCAGTCCACCACTAGGTCCACCACTAGGTCCTTTGTCCACCACTAGGTCCCCTTTCAACCACTAGGTCATAGGTCCACCACTAGGTCCAACACTAGGGCCCCTGTCCACCATCTGGCCCTCTGTCCACCACTAGGTCCTCTGTCCACCACCTGTCCCTCTGTCCACCACTAGGTCCTAGGTTCCCCACTAGGTCCACCACTAGGTCCTCTGTCCACGTCTAGGCCCTCTGTCCACCTCTCGGCCCTCTGTCCACCTCTCTGCCCTTTGTCCACCACTAGGTCCTCTGTCCACCTATAAGTCCTAAGTCCACCACTAGATTCTCTGTCTACCAATAGGTCCTTTATCCACCACTAGAGCCTCTGTCCACCACTAGGTCCTCTGTCCACCAGTAGGTCCTCTGTCCACCTCTATGACCTCTGTCCACCACTATGTCCTCTGTCCACCACTAGGTCCTCTGTCCACCACTAGAGCCTCTGTCCACCACTAGGTCCTCTGTCCACCTCTATGACCTCTGTCCACCACTAGGTCCTTTATCCACCACTAGAGCCTCTGTCCACCACTAGGTCCTCTGTCCACCACTAGGTCCTTTGTCCACCACTAGGTCCTCTGTCCACCACTAGGTCTCCCACTTGGTCCATCACTAGGTCCCCACTAGGTCCACCACTAGGTCCTTTGTCCACCACTAGGTCCACCACTAGGTCCTCTGTCCACCACTTGGTCCCCCACTAGGTCCTCCACTTGGTCCACCACTAGGTCCACCACTAGGTCCTCTGTCCACCACTAGGTCCACCACTAGGTCCACCACTAGATCCACACTAGGTCCACCACTAGGTCCACCACTAGGTCCACCACTAGGTCCACCACATGATCCACCACTAGGTCCACCACTAGGTTCACAACTAGATCCTAGGTACACCACTTGGGATACTACTAGGTCCACCACTAAGTCCACCACTAGGTCCACCACCAGGTCTACCACTAGGTCTACCACCAGGCTCACCACTAGGTCCACCACCAGGTCTACCACTAGGTCCTAGATCCACCACTAGGTCCACCACTAGGTCCACCACTAGGGTCTTGGTCCACCACTAGGTCCTAGGTCCACCACTAGGTCCTCTGTCCACCACTAGGTCCTCTGTCCACCACTAGGTCCTTTGTTCACTACTAGGTCCACCACTATGTCCTCTGTCAACTTCTATGTCCTATGTCAACAAGTAGGTATTTTGTCCACCACTAGGTTAACAACTAGGTCCTCTGTCCGCCACTAGGTCCTAGGTCCACCACTAGGTCCACCACTAGGTCCTTTGTCCACTACTAGGTCCACCACTTGGTTCAAGATCCACCACGAGGTCCTGGGTCCACCAGTAGATCCTCTGTCCACCTCTATGACCTCTGTCCACCACTAGGTCCTTTATCCTCCACTAGAGCCTCTGTCCACCACTAGGTCCTCTGTCCACCACTAGGTCCTCTGTCCACCTCTATGACCTCTGTCCACCACTAGGTCCTTTATCCACCTCTAGGTACTCTGTCCACCACTAGAGCCTCTGTCCACACCTAGGTCCTCTGTCCACCTCTATGACCTCTGTCCACCACTAGGTCCTTTGTCCACCACTAGGTCCTCTGTCCACCAATAGGTCCACCACTAGGTCCCCCACTTGGTCCATCAATAGGTCCACCACTAGGTCCTCTGTCCACCACTTGGTCCCCCACTAGGTCCACCACTAGGTCCTTTGTCCACCACTAGGTCCACCACTATGTCCTCTGTCCACCACTTAGTCCACCACTAGGTCCCCACTTGGTCCACCACTAGGTCCCCCACTTGGTCCACCACTAGGTCCCCCACTTGGTCCACCACTAGGTCCCCCACTAGGTCCACCACTAGGTCCTTTGTCCACCACTAGGTCCACCACTAGGTCCTCTGTCCACCACTTGGACCCCCACTAGGCCCCCAACTTGGTCCACCACTAGGTCCACCACTAGGTCCTCTGTCCACCACTAGGTCCACCACTAGGTCCTTTGTCTACCACTAGGTCCTCTGTCCACCACTAAGTTCTCGGACCACCAATAGATGTAGTATAATGAATAATTAACATCAGGGGGTGTCTCTCTGGAGATTGCAGTTTTAGCATAACAAAGAGATAGGACTTCAGTCTAAATTATACATATTATAAATTATACATGGTATAAATTATAAATTCTCTACAGTCTGATGATGGGCATTCAGGTTGGGGACAGTCAATGCATTATATTTTGGATTACCTTTTAAAACATTTATAAACTCTTCTGAAATTTTGGAACCACTGACATAATATACAGAATATAGTTGTTTTGGTGTAATTGGACATTGGATACCTAATTTTTATGTTAATAGTTTCATATCTTCCACCTCAGGCCTTTCAACTGACAAGGTACTGATTCTGGGGTTATATTCTCGGTTTATGATCATGTGCTAGTTACCCTTAAATAATCTTCCATTTAAATTACTGAACTTTTCATTGCGCTCAAACTTGAGCCATCTCTTAATAAGACCATACTTTTGCTTAAGTCATGCACTGACAAACATGGAAGATTTGCACAAAGCTTTCATTTGAGTGTGCGTATCTCAGGTTAGAATTTTGACGTCCTTATTGGACCATTCTAAAAACAAAATGTCATGTAGGAATGGCAATTTCTCTGCAGCTGACGGGTTTGAATAAATTCAATGTGTCAGATACCTATGACCTAAGTCCTATTGAAGATAAAGGTGTCCATATAGTAGAGATTATAAATCTAGTTTTAGACCGGGTTAGGAAAAGAGCTTTAGCAATGATAAAACAAAGTACTCTCTGACCCCGACAGCAGTAAAGCGGAAAAGGTAAATCGAAGATAAGAAAAAGTCATTTCCAAAGGTGTAAATCACTATTTCCATCCTCAGGAAAGAGATAATGAAGCGAACACAGCTTCCTGATCCAACCTAAGTACCGTATATACACTTCAAATGGTATATAAACTACAGTATAAAATACATTGAAAAACTTCCATAATTAAAATGAAACAGTGGCATATGACCAATGTGTGGTGTGATATATCATGGCTGATATACCATGGCTGTCAGCCATTCGGCATTCAGGGCTCGAACCACCCAGTTTATAATTAAACATATCCTACAGTCAAATGACCTAGTGTCCTCATTGGCTGAATTTTATTAATATTTTGCATGTTTCTATGTCAAACAATTTATATTTCAGTCTTATTTTGTGTATATTAAGTGTCATATTGGGACGTAAACTCAAAATTGAATACATTTCAACTATTTTGTGACATGGCATGGGGCGGCAGGTAGGTTGCTAGGTTGCTAGATTGAATCCCTGAGCTGACAAGGTGAAAATATGTCGTTCTGCCCTTGAACAAGGCAGTTAACCCACTGCTCCTACGCCTAGTTAAATAAATAAAATAAATGGTACAGATGTTTTTTCTTTAAGCCCCATAACTATGTGTGTGAGATGTAAAAAAAAAAATTCTAAGTAGATTTGTTTAAGACTACCAAGAAACACTGTGTAACCCTGATTTAGCCCACTGCAGTAAAAGGTTAAAACAGCATAAAACCTTGCATACAATTGAATAGGTAAACATTGGTGCATTCGACTTATTCTCCTCTCCAGGGCACATATCCCTTTCATCCAATGCATATACACATTTACATGTGAGTCATTTAGAAGACGCTCTTATCCAAAGCGCCTTACAGTAGTGAGTGCACACCTTATTAACAATAACAATCAATGCCTCAACTTCTTCTTAATGCACTCATCTTTTCATTCACATTGCTCGTTTCTTCCAAAGCTGCTATGAGGAGGAAGAGGAGGAGGAAGAGGAGGAGGAAGGGGAGGAGGAGGAAGAGGAGGAGGAGGAGGAGGAAGAGAAGAAGAAGGTTGGAGGAGAAAAAAAAGAGGGAAAGAAGTGATAGATCTGACTGAGGAAAGTAGAGGCACTGATGAACGACGCCGTTATCAATTAACAAGATAGGGAGCTCAGGAAATCAGTCTGAGGTGTGTTTGTTATTAGATCTCTTAACCAGTATGATTTTAACGCCCTCTTGAACGTTAGATATCTGAGAGATGTCACCTGAAACTCCGGTAGGGTGTGGGAAGGAGGGCGGGTCGTTGTATTTCATAGGACGGGGGTCATCAACTACTGTAGCTCCAGCCGTGGGAGATTTTTCTTGAGCGGGTGGTTGGGGGGCTAGAACACAATTACAAATCATTTGTAAACTGCACATTGACAGCAAGAATCCCAAACAGATATAATATTTCAGTAAAACTATCATTTCAAACCATTTTCAGATTTGTGTCGGACCACATGTCCCTCTATTATCCCTGGGAAAACTTTGGAACAGATTTCCTGGTGTTTTTACAGTCTTTTACGTCTAACAATGAAAATAAAAATATATATTTATATATAATATATATATTTCATTTTGTTGCTCAGAAAACTTTAAGGACCATTTTTAAAATCCCGTGGTCCAAATCCGGCCCGCGTCCCACCAGTTGGCGAACCCTGCTACAGGGTAATGTATATAACTATAGTGTGGCTGTCCCAGTGAGCTGAAAAATGTTGTGTTATTGTGCTCATTTACAATTAATTATTTATTCCACTCGTACTCTCAGTGAAAACATAGTGTTCTTCGGGTTAAATACTACTCATACAGACAGAGACAGAGACAGACAGACAGACAGACAGACAGACAGACAGACAGACAGACAGACA